>NC_054547.1:12019394-12319394 GCF_017654505.1 Polyodon spathula
CAGTTTTTACCGACTCATTTCTATTATTCACTGTCCTAGAAAATGGGCTCCTGATGTGGAAGTGTCTTGCAGGGAGGCATGGAATTGTTTTTATCACTGTGGACAGGTGTCAAGGCTTTGCGTTCTCTCAAATCACTACTGCTTTTCATTTTTTACAGGCCTTTGACAACAGTATATGCAAGGATGAACATTTAGCTGTTGCCTTTTTCCAGAGGGGCATAACGTTTTACAAAAAACAGAAGTAAGTCTGTCAGATTTGTATTTCAGTTAAAAATAAAAACACAACCTAAAGGGATTTCAAATGGATTTATATATATAAATCAATATATAAATTCAACTGTTTACGTAAGGTGTGTGGTGTTTACATTTTCTTTTTACATTGACACCTCAGGACTACATTTCCCATCATTCTCCTGCTCACAGGTATCTCGGTTACATATGTGAGCAGGAGGATGATGGGAAATGTAGTTGAGGTCCATGCAGGTACATGGGAAGCCATCTTGAGGCAGGGAACGCAATTTAAAAGTTTTTAAAAAAGTGGTCAAAATATATTTAAAAAATAATTAAAACAATACACACACTTTACATAAACAGTTGTAGCAACACTTGGGAACATGTAACAATAAAATATAAAAGTCCTTATGTACCTTTTAAGTGTATCTGCTGAATGCTGCTCTGTTCGTTCTATACTTGACCCACTTGCTACAAGATTGCAGACGATTTGTAAAGTACAGTAATGGTTTGTTTCCATTTTATTAGCATGACATTGGCAGTACATTCCCCGTCTCTTTCATGACAAAGGTTATTATTTACATCTGATGCAGATACGAGGAAGCACTAAGGGATTTTCAGAAAACCTTCCAGGAACTTCGGGGGAACCAGCTGATAGACTACAAGTTGCTTGGTCTGTGGTACAAACTGTATGCCTGTGAGGTACGTCTAAAAATACCAGAAGATAAATGAAACATCTTTCCAAATTAAAATGTCAAGGTGCAAGAACATGCATTGGTATTTAACATCAGGTCATGGAAACGCTTTTTGTTCTTTTACATACTTGTTAACTCCTATTAGTCCCTTGACCACTATAACCTTAGCTACAGTTCTAATCTAATGAATGAGTCTATACCAATACTGTTGCTCAAGGACAAAGCTGTACAACAAAGATATTACCGGTTAACATAAAGCATGGGTTAAAGAACATAGACCTAGGAAATAGTAGAAATAACATGACTATCTTGTTAAATATATCTGTTTTAAACAATTATCATTAAAGAAAATGGGGGTCAGCCACAAGTAAATCCGGTAGCTAAAACTGACTAACAACTCAGCTGTTATTAACTCATTTATTAATCTGGCTTTTCCAGACACCATTATCTGCCTCTCAAAAGTACAAAAAAGAAAAAAAAAAAAAAAAAAACTACTGTGTTTTAAATGACTAAACCAAAATACAAAAAAGGGACAAAACAATGTGTACATCCAAATATGATCTTCAGGAGCTTAAACAAAAGTAAAGACTTTTAAACTGAGTATGTTGTTGTTAGTGCACCACTTTAATGACTTTTCTTCTGCGGCTCTCAGACTGCTGTAGTAAGTACATGGCCTTCCACAATAGCAGTTTGTATATCTCAAATAAACAAGACGTGTAGTCATAGGGCAAGGGCACCTATGCCTTACTTGTCTTTCTTTTTTATATTTACAGTTTTCACTCATTTTGACTGCAACTTTTGCCATAAAAAAAACAAAATCAAACACTCTATAAATAGCTATGTTCTCCAGTAATAAGAATATTCATTCTGGTTTTCCACCCAGGTCCTGCACAACGTGGCTCTGGCTCATGCACAGCTGAATGAATGGGAGAAGGCTGAGGAAAACCTGCTGAAGGCATTAAACCTGAAGACTGAGGCCAAGCACAGCCACATTGATCGGGCACTGGGATCCATTTTGGTAGGCATTCCCGCTTGGTTGACTCTGGAACATTCAAAGTCAGTTTTCATGCGCTCTAAATACATTTAAATTAGGTGTACCAAACAATGTGCCAAACACTTCAGCAGAAAGATGGAATAAACCAAGCTATACTTGTTTCTACAACTTCCTCTTGTTCTCTTTAGAAACACAAGCTGTTTGATCTGGTGGAACTGCCCATGGGTGAGCTGTTCAGACCAAACAAACACCACGTGGCTCAGCTGGAGAAGAAGGACTACCTGGGCAAAGCCAAGGTGAGGGACTTGACTGCAAATTCCTCTGTCCCTTGTGATGGGAATACTTTTATTTGTTGCTTTTTATTTTGTCTGATCCAGAATTACTTCTTGTAGTGAAATGATACTCACTTAGATACCACCACCCCCACCCCCCGGGATTTGATATTGTCTTGCTTGACCATACTGAAAACAACAAAACTTCATATTGCATTTTTTGCTCCTAGGTAGTTGCTTCAGTCGTCCATCAAGATGCATTCTCAGGATTTGCACCTCTTCAACCACAAGTAAGCTGTTTTGTGTATAGTTTGATCTTACTTTAAGTCATAGGCATTTGGCACACTAAAATGCTCAACTTTGAACCAGTTCACATTGCTTGATCAGAGCTTTAGACCCAGTGGAAACTCTGTGGATATGTTGCACAGGCTTCAGAAAGACATTAGTAAGATCAATTCCAATTTGAATGACTACACTGGAAAAAGGATTAACAAACAAAAAAGTCCCTATAGCTTATTTGTACTTCTTGCCTGAAATAAACGTATCTGAAATGTGCTTGTTTGCAGTGTTAATGTTCCTTATTATTATAAAAGATGTGCAGTAATTAGCATTTTGTTTTCTGACAAACAGGTTCAATCAGCCCCTCCCAGACCAAAAACACCAGAAAAACTAAGGTAACTAAACAGCAGCTCAGGGAGATTAAGATCTGGGGAAGACCCTAACCAGGGGAGGTAGTGGATAGCTTACCATTGTGTTCTTCAAACCAAACTGGACCAACAAGCCAATGCTGTGTGAGCGAGGTCAACAAGACAACTGTGCTCATATCCACTATAAAGGAATGCATTGGAAATCTGACTCTTTACAGCTGACACAAATTGATCCATTATTAAAGTAAGTTATCATGTGTTGTATTTTATGTAGATAGTTAAACTGTGAGTCACCGGGAAACAGTCAAATAAGGGAGGCTGCACTGCCCCCTAGTGTATTTTTTTTTTTTTTTTTTTAAATAAACCCTTAAAAAAAAAAAAAAAGCCTAAACGACAACCAAGATTATTCAGCTCAAAATGTGCAAAATTGAAAAATATAAATAAATGCTGAAAACTCACGACTTTAATCTGCTGCTGCGCTCTATAGAGCTCTGGAAGGGGAGCCCCATCGCGTATGTTATGAGTTCTTCCCTGAAACAGCAAAGGAGCTGTCTCTGCTGCCAGGAAACATTGTCTTTGTGCTGCAGAAAGGGGACGACAACTGGGCTACCGTGATCTTTAACGGGAAGGTAGGCACCTCCAGCAAAGCACTACAAAAATGTGAACTCATAAAAACATAGCTATTTAAAGGATTGTACAGCGCTAATGTTTTTTATTGTGTCTGTCCCCTCCTTAGAAAGGACTGGTTCCCTACAACTACCTGCAGCCTGTGGAAATGACACTAAGATCAAAGAAAGAACAGGTAAAGTGTTATTTGAGTTGGTTTGCATATTTCAACGTTTCAAAAACAGACAACAGATTATTAGCCAAACATTTTCTTTTTAAAATTCCAGATTAATTTTCATTTTTTTATCCTTCACTGGTTCAAGTAATTATTTAGAACCAGTTCTAAAAAAAGCTGCCAGTATCAGAAGTCAAATTAAACTATGAAACTGAAAAAGTTGTTACCCCTTTGTTGTGTAGGAAACTGATCAGATTGAAGATATCCCAGAACCACCACAAAATGAACCACCAGAAAGGCCAGCAGGTAATTTGTAATATTTATCATATGTATGGCATGTTTAGCTATTTAAAAACTGACATGGCAGTGGAACTAGGTTTGCATATATGTGAATAAACACTTATTGGTTCTCATTTAGTTATGGACACCTCAGTGCTAAATGCAAAGGACACTGAAGAATCAAGCGCCAAGGTATACTCTTACAATAATCAATAATCTTTTCAAATTCAGTCTGCAATTAAACCTTTTTTCAGGGGAGGGGGGGGGGGGGGGGGGGGGGGGAGGATTTGAAGCAGTTACGCAGAGTCTTACGTGAACAACTTAACTGTACACACGATAGACCATACTTATTTAGAGGGTAGTAGAAATATCAATTACATTTTACTTTTAAACCTTGGGGATGATGTTCCAATCCATAGAGAAATTGTATTGGACTTTTCTTTTGCAGGAGGGAGAACAAAAGGAATTAAAAACCTGCATGATTAAAGTGCATTTTACATATACAGTGACCATTCGAGTGAAGACAGGACTCTCATACACAGACCTCCTAGAACAGGTCTGCAAGAAACTGCAACATCCCCCCAGAGGAATAATTCTGAGGTAGGAGCTGCTTTTCACCTCTAGTTTGCTATTGATAGAGATATTACACACACCAGTAGTCCTGTTATTTAACACTAACCCAGACACAGCAAGAGCTGTAATTCTGTATAACAGCTTTTTTTTTCTTTTCCTTTTCTTAAACAGATACAAGAAAAACAGCAGCAGTGAAAAAACATGCCTAGATGAATCAGAAATGGAAATTGCATGGAGCCAAGCACAAAAGGGACGTATTACCCTTTGGTGCGAGTTAACAGAGGTAAGTACATGGGTAAATTGTAAACACTTGTCCCAAAAGTTTCTATATTAAATGTGTCGAAATAAATCACCATCTTCTATATCTACAGTATTATTAATATTTGTAATTTGCAGAACAAAGAAAATTTGTCAAAAGACCTCACCCAATTAGTTGCCCTTCATTGCTATAAGGCCACACAACCAGAGGATCTGGAGTTCCAAGCAGGGGACATTATCACTCTCCTGTCAAAAGGTATGGCTTTAGGCTGTTTTATCTTTTATTAATTGTATTAGATAGATTAAATAAAATCCTTCTTGGACCAAACAAAACTGAACACAAGTTTAGATATTTTTTACTTTTAAGACGTCAATGATTTTAAAAGGACAGGTCTGAATCACAAAAAGTGAGATTTACTGGTGTAATAAAACTCAACTACAAACCATTAAAGGTTTAAAATCTTACAATATTCATTTTAAGCTGTGCATCTAATAAAATAGAAACTGACAGATTTTTCAATGTACATTTTCCAACAGTAAATGAAGAATGGTTCGAAGGAGAGTGTAAAGGAGAAGTGGGCATCTTCCCAGTTGCATTTGTTGAATATATTAAATGAAGACGGAATAAGAAACTGCTCCTGCCACCCTCCAAAAGGACTGTTCTTTTGTATCTGTACACCACAAATTATATCTTTCTCCATATCCTATTACAGATATAAACGTATAATATTGTTATTGTGATTATTAACAATCAATGTATTATCTTTGGTGAAGCTTTGTGTATTCCATGTACGTCTTTAATACTAACTATTTAATGAGAAATAAATACATCACGTTAATCATTTTGTTCTCAAATGAAAAATAAAACATGTATTTGGTCCACTGTTACTCGTATACCATGTTGGAAGAATGAAAGTGAAAAACCATATTGTCCTTGTGAGTACACACAGAAAAAGGGCCAGGTTTTCCCCATGGCAATCCATTTCTATTACTAAAAAAAAAAAAAAAAAAAACAAAAAATCCAATAACGGGGGAGTTGAACGTACATGTATTAAATACACACACACATATATATATATATATTATATTATATATATATATATATACACATACATACACACACACACACACACACACACACACACACACACACATACCTCTGGAAAATTAAGAGACCACTGCAAAATTATCAGTTTCTCTGGTTTTACTATTTCTAGGTATGTGTTTGGGTAAAATTAACATTTTTGTTTTATTCTATAAACTACTGACAACATTAAATAAAAATATTGCCATTTAGAGCATTTAAATGACAAAGACTGGTGGAGAGCATGCCAAGACGCATGAAAGCTGTGATTGAAAATCAGGGTTATTCCGCCAAATATTGATTTCTGAACTCTTCCTAAGTTAAAACACTAGTATTGTGTTGTTTAAAAATGAATATGAACTTATTTTCTTTGCATTATTCGAGGTCTGACAACACTGCATCTTTTTTGTTATTTTAACCAGTTGTCATTTTCTGCAAATAAATGCTCTAAATGACAATATTTTTATTTGGAATTTGGGAGAAATGTTGTCAGTAGTTTATAGAATAAAACAAAAATGTTAATTTTACCCAAACGCATACCTATAAATAGTAAAACCAGAGAAACTGATAATTTTGCAGTGGTCTGTTAATTTTTTCCAGAGCTGTGTGGGTGTGTGTGTATATATGTGTGTGTATATATATATATATATATATATATATATATATATATATATATATATATATATATATATATATATATATATATAATATATATATATATATATATACACACACACACACACACACACACACACACACAAACACATTATATATATATATATATATATATATATATATATATATATATATATATATATATATATATATATATATATATATAAATCAACACACACTTGACATTTAGGGAGAACATGGTTTACTTTATTAAAAGGCATAGCCAATTCCAGCAATTTCTGCAGAATGTCTTGCTCAGAAAGACAGAAAACACAAAAGCTTATAACACAAACCAGATTCTGACGAGGAACCCCTTGGCTTGTCTCAGGAGTGTTGTCGTCCTCCCCCCCCCCCCCCCCCCCCCCCCTCCTCAAAAAAACAAAACAAAACAAAAAATACTAAACATTCCAAACATCATATTCTCATGCAGAGTTTAAGTGATACTCTCCTTGTACCACAACACTGGGTAACTGGGACAGGATGGCTGGTACAAAGAATATTTAATACTGTGCCAAGTTCTATTTAGGGTGGAAGTAATGTTCTTTAATTTGAACATTGGGATGTTATAGCTGCCCAAATACAGAATATTCTCTGTATGTTATCTTACAAGATGTTACTGTGTTCAAAGGTCCAAAATGTTGAATAAATAATGAGGATTATCAGTTTATAGTGGACACAGAAGAGCAATAACCCTAAAACTGTCAAGCCAGACTATACCAAGATCAAGGTCAGGCATTTTCAGAAATATGCCTCATTTCCATGTACCTGCCAAAAAACCTAGTCTTTCAATGATCCAGAAACAAACAGTACAAGATACACAACTGCTGGATAATTTTAAACCCAAACATTTTTTTTGGAAGGTTCAGGATTTTTGGCCAATGGAAACAAGGCAAACAAGGCAATGCTGAAATAATACCCAGTTGTAAAGATGTCCCAGCACCCAAACTTTTTTTCTTTTTTAATAATTTGAAATGCAAGAAAAGCACGATCACACAGCAAGTAGACGTTTCATTTCTAGTTACTCAGTTTAATAAAATGCTTTCCTACATGAAAATATAAAGAAATGCTAGTTTTCCCCTTGTACACAAGATTCATTCTTCTTTTACCCTTTAAAATACCAAATAAAAATGTCTCCTTTGTTGCCCTGATTGTAAAGAAATAACCTTATATATACTTTTCTTAACCATGTACATCTGTGACCTGTAGGTTCTGATCCTGTGATAAAACTAGAGGATGCCCACATTAAATTACATTTAGTCTCTTGAATTCTGCTGCGGCTTTGCAGTGCCAACCCGATCTCTTTTTTTTTTTTTTTTTTTTTTTTTTTTTTTTTTTTTTTTAAGGCAAGTACGAACAAGCACTCGGCTGCATTACTGTCAATCACATTATTTACCCTCAGACCTGGCTTTGTGCCCTGTATTGCTGAACCAGCAGCTCTGCTGGACCCATTTACTTATATTTATTTATGTTTTTAAAAAGACACTGCTCACAATGATATAAAACTACAAGCCAGTCACAAAGAAAGCCACCTAAAGCTGTTTATAGACTATTAAAAGAACATGAACTAAACAAAGAATCAAATCACTGGTAAGCAAATAGTAAAATTTCAGATATTATAAATCATAACAAGGGAGGGGGGGGGGGGGGAAATAAAGGAGGAACACCCATTTAAAACCCTGCAACTAGACAGCTGCTTAACCAGTGAACTGCAGCAAACATTACCCAGGTTTTTTTTTTTTTTTTTGGACTGCTACAGAACAAAAAATCACAAAATACAGTACTGACTAATTGCAATCTCTACTGCAGCTATTAACATTACCAACTATATCTATGCTTAGCTAATGGTGCTGTGAGGCATCTGCTCTTCTTTTACACAATACCTTTCAAGACTAGAGATGCCCCTTTTAATTAAATACATTTACAAAAGCATCTCCCAGTGCCCATCGTTCAGTAGACAGTACATTGAAAATCGAATGGGTCTACTGTATCTACATTCAGATCACAAGCAGATGTGTTCAGTAGAAATAGAGTACCCCGACTGTAATGATAAAGATGTTAAAATATTCAATTTTACTTTCTTAATGAGCAAAGCATTCGCTAGTTTGTTTTTAAAAGAAATCAAGACTTTACAGCTCTATCTTTAACTTAACCAGCCAGTCTGCACGTCTTTTCCACCTTCTTCGCTTCTCTATACAGCTCGACAGTCTTCTGGACATACAATGTAGAGAGGATAAGAGGCGGCTCTGTGGATGAGTGGTGTTAGGTAACCAAATGAGACGGATGATGGTCCTTTCCCTTGAGGTTGTCAGGAAGCATGAGTGTTCAGATTTTTATTTCTTCTTAAAAAATCTGTTTGTTGCTCAGTCACAGCTTCGTGCACACTCAGCGACTTGGTAGAGCACTTACACCCTCTTGTCACAGAGACACAGAGAGAGAGGAGAGGGCTGCCACCCGCATCGAGGGACCATGTGGGTCATTTACTGCTAACCCAACATGCCATTAATTCAGTGGAGCTTGGATTCACAAGTTGTGCCCATCCTTGCCTTTCAGTGTGGTGGGTTCATTGTGACATGCCCCCTCTGCTGCTTCTGTTTCTGCTGCATCAGCAGCTGCTCCAGCGCTGAAGGTCCGGGATGCATCATCGAGCTTGACCAGATTGACTGAGAAGCAAGAGAGACAACCTTTCAAATACATATTTATTGATTTTTTGTCGTTACTTTCCCAGGGGTTAGCCAGTGGGCTGCAATGCAGGTAGGCTGGGAAATGACTTCAGGACAGTAGTACTGGCTACAGAAACAGTTGGAGCGGAAACAACAAGGGTGGGGAACATGCTTTGAGACACTGGTCAGAAACAAAGAATAAGGATATTTGCCCATAATTTTTTTTTTGTGTAATTTGTGTAGTGTAATACAAGAAAAACCAATTTCCACAACTGTCTTTGCCTCTACCTTCAGACTGTCCAGGAGGACCGTGGAGGATTCTTCCATAGGGGATTCCTGGGCAGCCCAGGTGCTGCAGGGAGTGCTAGTCTGATGCCAGCTGTTCTCCGAAGCAGAGGAAGATGTAGCAGGCAAATAGTCCAGTCCAAATCCACTAATTGCTGAAAACAGAATACAAATTTTGTAAGCAAGCTCAATTAACCATGTATTTAATTTCAGACTAGACTGATCTTTCAGAATTGTTCACATTTAAAGTTGGTAAACACATTTTCTACAGTCTGGACATGCTGAATTCATATTGGTGTTTGCAAAGCTGTATTTTAAGTTTTTGACCTAGTAAATGCAAAAACAAAAATGTCTGCCATTGTAACGCCTGTATAATGTATTCTTATATTGATAGTTTATCCAAGCGTCAAACCCAATGTTTGACACCCATTACCTCAAAATAACCACCAAAATTAAGCTTTTCAAGGTTAAACTTGACATTCACAGGAGTCTGAGTATAGCTGTACAATTCCTTCCAAGACGTCTAAAACCAAAAACAACCAGAACTGTTACAACACCACAAAGTTCAAGAAAGCAATGGGAAACTTAACATTAAATTTTAAAAACTACTTAATGTACTGCCTATCTGCCCTCTGTGAATACTTCCTAGTTTTATTCATGCACCGCTTTACATGTGTAAGTGTGTGCAGATTTGTAATAAAAAACACATGATCATAATATTTATACACATTGCAGATTTTAAAATATATATGTTTTCTGTTCAACAGTTTAAGTCAGTAGTTAGGCTGAGGTGCATATGGTAGATCATGTATGTATGTATGTTTTTCAATACATAAAATCCAGGGTCCTCTGCACTGCACAAGATTTAGAGTGCAAGCAGTAGGACAAAGTGGACCCCGAAGCACACTGGCCTAGTTTAATACCATGCTTACTTTGCATCTACTACTAAACTATCACAGTGACACCTTCTATATCCTCCCATACCATACTCAACTATTCTCAAATTCACAACATTTCCAACATGAATGCAAGCAAAACAGATTGGCATAAGAGGTCCAGTACAAATACACTGGAAGTCCAGATTCGTAGACCTATTAAGAACTACCACTGCTATGGACTGTACACAATCCCCATGACATCTACATGGGAATGTGCACATTTTATTGTACGGTTCAAAACATGTGACAATAAAAAATAGTTTACAATGGCAGCCATTTTGATTTTGCATTCACTAGTTAAAAAAACCAAAACACAGCTTCATAAAACATATTTTAATTCAGCATCCAAATTTAATAAAATGTGTTTACCAACTTTTCCTCAAAAGTACTTTGTATAATAATTTCTGAAAAGCTGACTAGTTTATTTAATATGATCACACATTTAGCAAATATCTGTCCACCAACTAGTAACTTTGTTGGGAAATGGCTTTGCTGGCTTTCTTGTCTAAGTTCCCAGTACTAGCATGCCTTTCTAACATCCTCATCAAGCAATTATCACCATGGCAAACCACCCCTTGCACACCAGTTTAAAATGAACTTTTCTACTACCTGACTTTTCCATTTTCCAGCGATCAGCCATCCTCCTATCCCTACTGTCAGGGGTCCCTATGGGCCCGAAGTTAGAGAAAGGGATGGAGTTGTGATTGTGAGTTGGTGGGGAAGATGGCAAGCTGCTGGGGTTGGAGGAGTGAGGAGACTGGCTTGCTGGTGTTGAGTGATCTGTAGATAAAATTAAACATACACTAATAATAAAGCTTCGTAATGATTACATAAATACTCAAACCATAAAAACATTTAAAAATGCATAAGTTTAACTATCTAAAATACAACAGAAAAAGTAGACAATGCATGCTTAAGAAAACCTAATACCGCTCAAGGGAATAATGTAAAACTGTCAATTAAATCTTGATCCTACACAAGTTGAAATAACATTATGCTTTCCTGACCAGCAAAAGTAGCGCACTAGATATTTCACTCCTGTCTAATACAAGAGAGATATCAATGTAAACTGTAATTGCTATTTGTAAATGTTAGAGACAAATTTAAAAATGTACAGTGTTAACTGTAGTAAACTTAAATTCAACAAAACACAAAATCCAAATCAGTACTGAGTGTGTGTCTCACGAAACTGACTGATCAATCTCAAGGTTGTGGACTGTTATTCTACTTCTCATGGTGTTGTCTTTGGCAGCACTGAAGTCTCTGTCCTAACTCCTTCCAGGTGTGCTCAGTGGGGTTTAAATTCAGATGAACACAGGTTAAGAACAGAGATTTTTTTTCTGCTGTAGTAAAACCTGCGTATCACTAAGTAGTGCCAAAAATGTACATTATGAGCCAACACCACAGGGGTCCCTGTATCACTCACTGTGCCTTCTCCAGAATGTCTGGGCAGTGGAAGCAGAAACACATCAATAAAAAGGACCCTGTGACGAGGTATCCACGAGTTGTGCTATTGGGCTCACAGCAAAAAATCTTGCTCTTCTAGGAGGTTTCATCATATTACCTCGGCAGCATATTGTATCACTGCTGATGCGCCTGTGTGGATGATCAGTTGTTTCTCGGGCTGTTTGTTCTGCTGTTCTAAACCGATCTCTCAGGGGATGCAGATGGATGTGCTGGTCCTGGACAGGGGAAATCACTCTAGGATGGCTTGCTCTGGGTCTGTCATCTACACATCTGGTCTGTGCTTCCTGTTGTTGGAGCCCTACAAATTGTGGAGTACAATTGTAGTAGAAAATTGACGAGACCTCATGCCACCTCAATATCCAAATTGTCTGGGATGTCTCTCCCTGTGACAGACGGGGCATTATTTATTTAGTCAAATAAAAATGCTAACTTCAACATTGAACTCTTGTGTTCTATGGTCAAACTAAACTGCCCATTAATATATAAGGCTCTATTCAGATCAAAACAAACTTTATTTCACCCATGTCTGCCCAACTGGAACATTTATGCATTACTGGGAATTAGATTTTGAAGCACCAGCTCTCATTACAAAATATCATGAACAAATTGTATCTATTAATGGTGCGTTACTTTTGCTGGTCAGTATTTTAACAAGATTCCTTTATTTAGAGTCTAAACAGATGCATAAACAGGATCTAAAGTCAACTGGCCTGTACCTGAGCTGGCAGGAAGGGATGGAGACCATGGAGTTCCTTCAAAGAGGGAATACAGCGAAGGCTCCTGATGCGACAGGGAACAGGTTACCTCCGGCTTTGTGCTGGTTGCCATGTTTTTACCATAGGCCTCACTGAAAATGCTGTTATTTTGATAGATGTTGTCCTACAGGAGATAACAGGAACAAAACGTGTATAAAAAGTATACAAAAAAAAAGTATGCACTACAATTTATATTTGAAATTTACAGTTCATACATTGCACTTGCAACTTTCTGAACAGTTAACTCTCATAACCAACTTTTTTCTTTCTTACATTTTTTTCCCCCCCTTTAATTCACGTCACCAGTTTCGAGCAACTAATTCTTCCCAGCATGAAACCCATGTCTGGTTCACATGGCAATTGCTTTCACTTCTCGTAAAGACTTCTGTAAGCATTCTTTAACTGACCTGAATCGAAAACCCAGACAAGGAGAGAAGTGATGAAGGCTGTGCTATCATCTCTGATGGTCTTTCCACCCTTGACTGGTTTGGCAACTACAAGAGAGAGAAAGTATACAATTACTGCTGCAAAAAACAAACCAAAAAAAAATAAATAAATAAATAAAAAAAATCATAAAAAGTAAATACTAAAAACAAAATTAACTGTACAAATTATGCTGACTATTTATTTATTTATTTTTTTAAGACAAATGTATATTTTAAAATAGCTTTACTAAAGAAATGATACAAAATAAATAAATTAATTAAAAAACGACAATGAGCCTGGAGTTATGAATTCTAAATACTTGTAAAACAAACATGGAAGTTGAAAATGGCATTTAACAAAATACAAAAGAATGCCCATTGCCAGAGTCATTATTCAGTAATGCCCTCAACATTTAATCCTGGAGAAGCTGCTGAAATGAACACATGAAGACAGAAGGCAATACATGAATATTAACTCGAGTCAAAAAAAAAAAAAAAGGAGACAGAATAAAACCGGCAAGGCAGGTAGACTACATACAAATAGATTTCTTCCAGGAGCAGTGCCTACAGGGCCGGCCAAGGCCTGGTAAAAATCGTGAGGTTTAGTAAAGACCAGATCTTCCTCCTCAAAATCAGCTAAACTTTTTAACAGATCAGGAGGTAGGAGAGGGGAGCTCTTGGTGTCCTACAAAGAGTGATAGAACAATAGGAAGAAGAAAAAACACACAGAGAACAGGAATCAGACAAGTAGAAAGGCCAGAGGAGTTGAACAGGGTAGATATAACAAGAAGGTTTTTTTCCGAAGAAAAAAAACAGTACAGATAGGTACCATCACACTACACTCAGATACAAATAAAAAGGAGAGAAGATTGTACACAAGGTCTCTGGACCACAAACCAATACATAATATTGCCTTCATAAATAAAACAATAAAATAAGCAACTACACACAACTCGCCTCATTAACCATTTATTGTATATACGTAGAGCAACTTGGTATGGGTACGAAATATCAATGTGTATTCTTGTTTATACTGGCATCGTATAACTTTCAGTCATCACACATTGTTGACTTCTGGAGTTCTCAGAATCATGTCTAAAGTAAGCACACAAGGCCAAAGAGTGCCACAGGGGGACAGGTTTATAGTCACACACAAAGACACCTCATGTAATTAGAGACTATATACACACACACACACACACACACACACACACACACAGAGTACCAGTCAAAAGTTTGAGTACACTTGCTGGAAACTAGGTTTTTTTCATAATTGATAATGTTTTACGTCGTATAGGTTTCTGTAAATACTTGAAAATGAAAACACGTTACAATGTATAAAACAAAACATAAGGCGTATCAAAGCAATGTTCAAGAAAATTGAAAATTGTCTCTAAATCTTGGATTCCTCAAAATAGCCACCCTTTACCTTGATAACAGCCTCACAAACACGAGGCATTCGGTTAGCAAGTTTCAGCAAGAAATTACCCGACATGTCTTCCAAGCTGTTCTGCAGCAATTCCCAGAGATGTAGGGCACTTGTGGGTAGCTTTGCTTTGACTCTTCTGTCCAGTTCATCCCATACAAGTTCTATGGGACTGAGGTCTGGAGACTGGGCAGGCCAGGTCATTACATGGAGTTGTCCTTCACTTTCCTTCTTTGCCAGATAGTTCTTGCACAACTGTGGGGTGTGTTTGGGGTCATTATCTTGCTGAAGAATGAAGGACTGCCCAACTAGCTGTAATCCTGACGGAATGGCACGCCTCTGAAGTATGCATCGATAGCCATGCTGGCTGAGCTTGCCATGGACATGTCACCAGCAAAGCAACCCCAGAACATGACACTGCCTCCTACATGCTTGACAGTGGGAACCACACATGCAGAACTCATGTACAACAATCGGCAGTTGGACCCAAATATTTCAAATTTGGACTCATCGGTCCATAAGACCAACTTTCACTCCTCAAAATGCCTTTCTGTGTTTTTTGGCCCAGGCAAGTGTCTTCCTCTTATTCTGCACTCTTAACAATGGTTTCTTTGCAGCAATTCTTCCAGTTAGGCCAGCTTCACGCAATTTCCTCTGAACAGTTGATGTTAAAATGTACTTCTAGTACCATTTAGCTGAGCTTGTACTTCAGGGGCAGTTAAAATCGCTGGTTTCGCTGACTTGTGACTCGAATGAACTTGTTCTCTGATTCTGAGGTCACCCTTGGCCTGCCTGACCTTGTTCAGTCCTCATGAGTGCTAGTTTCTACAAATCGTTTGATGGTCTTGGCCACAGCAGTTACAGACACCTGCAAAGTTCTTGCGATTTGTCTTAAAGATTGACCTTCATTTCTTAAAGTAAAGTAATTACAGACTTATTTTTTCTTTGCTTAACTGAGCATATTTTGGCATTTTTTGCTCCCTTACATCAGGAATGACAAACTTGTGCCTATGCTACATATACTTACAATAATCATGGACCCTCACCTGCTAACAATAACTGGTGACATGCTAGTTAACTCTTAGAACATCTAACAAAGATACTTTTATACATAGGCCAGTGTTCTAACACCATGTTACACACATTTCAGACTTTTAACTGTCTTGGGCTTCAGACCGACATCCCCTTGCTTTGGGTGACCATTTCATTGAACCTGACAGAGTTACATTTTCATTTAAAAATACAATTTTTGAATGCAGTTCACTTATGATTATCAGCTTATATAAGTACACATAACATATAATGAAATATTAAGTGTTTATAGACAAGTTTATACAGTTAAAAGCATAGATAATCATGAAAAACCTGGCTTCAAGCAGGTGTACTCAAACTTATGACTGGTACTGTATGTGTATTTTATATATATATATATATATATATATATATAATATTATATATATATATATATATATATATATATATATATATAATTTTGAGAACCATTAAAGTTGCAGCTCTACAGTACCTCCAAACTGTAAATTTAAGGATGTTGGAAATGATGGTTTGTGAATAGTTACATACCACACTAAATTAATACATAAATAAAAGCAAATTATTTCCCATGGTGGCATCCTCTAAATGTGAACTACAATATGTGAACTAGAAGAATTTAGTGATGGAGTACCACCAGAGAAAAATACCCCTCATTCATCCCAGGCATTCTTTTGCTTTTCTTTCTTTGATTTCCTCTTTCTGTGTCAGTCCAAACACGCACAGTTAAACGTGCTGGTGTTAATAAAAAGGTTTTTAAAACATACTTTGTCTCTTTTCCTTGAGAAACTATATAAAATAGGTAGTTTTTTTAATTAATTTTTTTTTAAATAAAAAAAAATCAAGTGATTTAAATCAACCAACTCTGCAAAAGTAAAGGACAGAGTATAAAAGGTGGCTTTTACCTCAAAGGATGGCACCCTAGGTGCACTGTCCTGGTCTGGGCGGAAGACCCCCTGTTGCCTCTTGACCAAGCGCTCATTGTTTACTTGCTGTCCAATCATCTGCCTGGTGTCAGTCAAGCGGTATGGAGAATCCCAGTAAAACTCCTGTGCTTTAACATCCGATGTGCTCTGGGGGAATGGTTCCACAGGGAACTGCCTCATTTTCTTTTCCATATTAACCTGCTGTTGTTGCTGCACTTGTATGGTTTGAAGAGACTGCTCAAACAGCTTTAGTGGATCCTGAGTCTGCATGTAAAATGGCTGCTTTACAGTCATCTGTAATGGCATCTTTTGGATTGGAGGCTGTGCCTGGTGCTGATTCCACAGCTGGTTGGACTGGTCAGTTTGCATGTACTGCAGAGAAACAGATTCATTAACATTTCCATTTATCTATCCATTCAGCATATACACTGCATAGGGTTAAACCTTTCTTGAAAGGTGACATACAAGTAAATAGTGGCTTTCCTATATTACTGCAGGTAGCAAGATACCCTTTGTCATTTTAATAGTAAAATGTAAAAACAAACAAACAAAAAACTTTGCTTTACCTGCTGCATCCCAGGATAAGGGGGGCTTTTCCCAAGCTGCTGCACTGGTTTAGCTGGCGAATGCTGTTGCTGTAACATAGTCTGAACCTGAAGCTGAGCTGGAGGCTGCCCCTGTTGTGGTGGTGGTGCTGTGTGTGGTTGCTGTGGACCCTGCTGCTGCTGAGGTCCTTGATTCAAAGCCCCTGGCGCCGATGGCCTCTGCTGACTGTAGGGAATGTGCGATTGCTTCCCAGCTTGGACCGGATTACCTGTCTGGGGATGGGTGGCAGACTGGAGGAAAGGTCCTGGTACAGATACCCCAGTTGAGAATGTGTAACCAGGGTTCATTGAAAAAGCAACTGGTGGAGGTATAACATATCCAGGTGGAGGGAATCCTGGAGGAGCATGATAAATAGGAATAGAATAAACAAACAGTGTTTTGCTTTTTAAAAATAATTTTAAAAAAATCTATTTAAACTTACATATTTTTTCAAACACTATATCAAACACTCGTGACTATAGAAAAGAAAAAATGTTTCCTCCCTCGGTTTGTTTATAACTAGTCAAATGGCATTAAAAACAATACTATAGGTCACTTGATAACAATAAGATGCAGATTACTTAGTTTGTCAAATAAACAAACAATTACCGTACTCCTTCGAATTTAAGACAGAGCCCAAATTTCTCACCCTCAACTTGAAGAAAACTAAATAAAATAAGATTAATTTATTCATATAAGAAGCTGTCTGCTTATACAAGCATTACAGGTTATGCGCTGCTTCTCATTTCCAGTCGTGACTACTCGCACCTGTTTTTCTCCCTTTTTGTGAAATGTAGTACTGTTTGGCAAATAGAAAAATACACGGGGTGTGATTAGCACTGAGCGTAATAACTGAAAAGCTGAAATTGTAAAAGCTTCCCTCTGAATTCCTCAGGAAGTAATGATGCTTTGTGACAGGGAGGACCCTGCTGCTGGTTCAACTGTGCTGTTGCTGTGGTAAACAGGAAGGCTTGCCCGGAGCTGATCGAGAGGTCCTGATTGGCTGGGGGGGGGGGGGGGGGGGGGGGTGCCTGGGGAGCCTACACCTGTTTAAGAAGGAAGCAGCGCCAGTCTGAAGCTACTGCAAAGCCACAGCTACACAGACAGGCACTCAGTGAAAGCTTGCTTTGTTTACATTGAGGAGGAGGAGGAGGAGGAGAGTGTCTGCCCTGCAGGATAACTACTACGGAGTCAGTCACGTTGCAGTTTGTGTGCTCGGGCAGTCTCATCTTTTGTTGGCGATTTTAATACACTCATTACTATACTCCAATTAATGACGCAGGTCATTTTTGAGAAGGAAATAGGTTTTAAAAAGGTGTCTTAAATTCGATAGAATACGGTACATTATTAAATCATGAACTTTACACATGACTTGATGGAAGCAGAAGACTTGGGTAGAATAAACCAGTCAAGATAAAATGAGTTTCTGTCCAAGTCCTAATGACATTTTTATTTAGCTAATCTAATTCTAAAGTCTAACTGTCGATAATCCATAATGCACCTGGTCTGCTGGGAAGAGGAGGAAAAGCTCCTGGGTGGTGAATTGGGATGAACTGTGAGGAGCTGCTAGTCTGTGTCGGAGTCTGAGTAACTGGAGTCTTCCTCACTTCAGATTGTGCCTTTATCTAAAAAAAAATACTTTGTTTAATCTATTCAAATTTTCAAGAGGAACATAAAACAAACAAAAAAAAGTTAATAAAATGTTCAGAAGTTTGTTATATAAATACACACACATTCGTGTATATATTTACATACATAAAGATACAGTCATACATGATAACTGTTCTTCTATCTGGATAATTATGCTCGCTTTCTTAGTAAATTATAAAGAAGCTCTTTACCTGCACTGCCACGTTCTGCTTTCCTAGCTCTGTTGTCTTCTCATTGCTGTTTTTCTTAGGTTCACTCTTTCTCTTGTCTTTCTTTAAATCAGTTTTGTTTGCCATATTATTGCCTTTATTATAGTCCTTTTCCTTCATCCCATCTTTCGGATGGTGGTTTCTTGTCGGATCCCTGGACTGCTCCCTGGGCTTAATATTTTCTTTGAATGTTACAACAGGTTTCTCTCCACTCTCTGAACTGCAGTTCTGGGTCTTCCCAATAGAAAGTACTGATTTAAGTCCTTGGCTGCCCTCGTTGGAAGTTTGCTCTGCATTGGAATACTCCTGCAAGACTGGACCATCTTTGTTCTCAGGCAGCTCCGCAATGGCTAGTTCTGGGATGTCAGTTACAAAAACAAGTCTATCCTCCTCACTTCTGCACAGAAGCAGTCTGGAAGGAGAGCAATACGATAAAAGCCAAGTGTGAGTCCCACATAGCCAACTCTCATGCTAATAAGGCGATGCATCAGGTAGCAACCATTTCTACTAATGCCAAAACACTGATTAAAAGAAGTTAGTCATAAATTGCACAGTACCTGGGATGATTTTCTGCCACCCATTTTCCTAGACAGATCAGTCTCTGGTGACGTGTCCTCAGTTGTTGACCTTTCTTGTCTACTACAATGCCTTGGTGCCCCTTAAAGAAATCCAGGTTCCTATTGTGAGCAAACGTAACACAAACATTACAGTAAATCTATGATACATTTTGGCACTGGAAAGTTAATAATATTATACACACACACACACACACACGCACACACACAAACACACACACAGTGGCTTGCAAAAGTATTCAGACCCCTGACCAATTTTCTCATATTACTGAATTACAAATGGTACATTCAAATTTCGTTCTGTTCGATATTTTATTTTAAAACACTGAAACTCAATCAATTATTGTAAGGTGACATTGGTATTATGTTGGGAAATATTTAAGAAAAATAAAATAACTGAAATATCTTGCTTGCATAAGTATTCAACCCCCACACTAATATTTGGTAGAGCCACCTTTCGCTGCAATAACAGCTTTAAGTCTTTTGGGGTAAGTATGTACCAGCTTTGCAAACAGTGTCAGAGTGATTTTGGCCCATTCTTCTTGGCAGATTTGCTCCAGGTTGTTCAGGTTGGTTGGACGACGCTTGTGGACCGCAATTTTCAAATAGTGCCACAGATTCTCAATGGGATTGAGATCAGGACTTTGACTGGGCTACTGTAGGACATTCACCTTTTTGTTCTTAAGCCACTCCAATGTTGCTTTGGCCTTGTGCTTGGGATGATTGTCCTGCTGAAAGGTGAATTTCCTCCCAAGCTTCAGTTTTTTAGCGGACTGAAGCAGATTCTTTTGCTGTATTTTCTTGTATTTTGCTCCATCCATTCTTCCTTCAATTGTAACAAGATGTCCAGTCCCTGCTGATGAGAAGCATCCCCACAGCATGATGCTGCCACCACCATACTTCACTGTAGGGATGGTGTGTCTTGAGGCATGGGCAGCGTTAGGTTTGCGCCACACATAGCGCTTTGAGTTTTGGCCAAAAAGCTCTATCTTTGTCTCATCTGACCACAAAACCTTTTCCCACATAGCAGCTGGGACACTCTCATGCTTTCTGGCAAACTCCAGACGTGCTTTCAGATGGTACTTTTTGAGTAACGGCTTCTTTCTTGCCACCCACCTATACAGGCCAGTGTTATGCAGAGCTCTTGATATGGTTGACTGGTGCACCATTACTCCACTCCCAGCCACTGAACTCTGTAGCTCCTTCAAAGTGATTGTTGGCCTCTCTGTGGCTTCTCTCACAAGTCTCCTTTTTGTTTGAGCGCAGAGTTTTGAGGGACGGCCTTTTCTTGGCAGTGCCTTGGTGGTCTGATGCAGCTTCCACTTCCTGATTACTGATCCAACTGTGCTCTCTGGGATATCCAAACACTTGGATATTATTTTGTACCCTTTCCCTAATCTATGCATTTGTATTACTTTATCTCTAACTTCTGTAGAATGCTCTTTGGTCTTCATTTCCCTTCAGATTCACAGCCTTACCAATGATCCTTCAACAGTGGGGTTTTTATCCAGAAAATGTGACAGCAACTTTAATGATTCACAGGTGGAGGCCAATGGTAAGGTAATTGTGTCCTCGTTTGGGCAATTTCTTTCATCGGTGCAAACTGGGAGCTTCCACAGCACAGGGGTTGAATACTTATGCAAGCAAGATATTTCAGTTTTTTATTTTTCTTAAAAATATTTCCCAACATAAAACCAATGTCACCTTACAATAACTAATTCTGAGTTTCAGTGTTTAAAAATAAAATATCAAACAGAATGAAATTTCAATGTACCATTTGTAATTCAGTAATATGAGAGAATTGGTCAGGGGTCTGAATACTTTTGCAAGCCACTGTGTGTGTGTGTGTGTGTGTGTGTATATATTATTCATTTTATATATAAAAAAATCCTGCCAAAACTGGGAGACATGCTATGTGAAACAATTGTCAGTCAAAGCTAACATTAACCCTTTGCGGACTGAAGGTTGTGCCACTAGGTCAGGTGGACTGAATTTCTTTTTTTGTGGTGTATCTATGTTGAATTGCTCCTTGTTAATGAGCTTTACAATCTGTATGCAGCACTGAAAACATCTCTAGTAGTGGGTGTGCAGAATACTAGCTTCTCATACTAGTATTATCTTTAACAAGTATTAATAAAAAATTAGACATTTCAAAATCTACCATGAAACAATATACTACTATTATGGCTTTCTGCAGACGTTTGCGATATCATTTTGTACTTTCTTTGATTACATGATGTAAATAGCTAAATTACTTTCTCATTATATATATATATATATATATATATATATATATATATATATATATATATATATATATATATATATATATATATATAAAACAGTTTTAGTAGTTCAAATGTATGGGGTCACAAGTTTAGACATTGAAGATCTTTAGAGTTTTGTTTCTTAAAATTTTTCTTAGAAAACAACGTTTTCAAAACGTGTTGCAAAAGTTTTGCTTTCTCCTAAAAAAATAAAATTTTATTATTTATTTATTTGTGCGAAATCTCCAAAAAGCTCACTCAAAAGTATTCATATCCTTTGATGCTATGATAGTTTTGTCTAGGTGCTAGAAATTTCAATATGATAATGCAGAACCTAATTCTAGAAAATGTTGGATTGTAGGTGAACATTCTTAGAGAGTATAAAAGGGTTAGGCACAGGATGAATGCTGTCATTATCAATAAGTCAACATCGGAAAAAGTAAAAGAGCTATCTGAAGACTTTAGGTTGAAAATCTATTGTCAAAGCTGGAGAAGGACACAAGATTTCCAAGCAATTAAGCATCTAAATTTCAACTATTGTTTTTATTATCAAGTACAAGACTCAAGGTACTGTCACAACACTCCCTTGGTCTGGAAGAAAGAAGGTTCTTTCACTAAGAACAAGTAAAAGAATTGTGAGAAAGGTTAACAATCCAAGATTAACTGCCAAAGATATTCAAAGTGCACTGGCTGCAAGTGGGACTGGGGTTTCCATTTCAACCAGATAGAGTGTTGCATGGTGAAGGTCTCAATGGTCGCAAGCCAAGATAAAAGCCCTCTTAGGAAAACGTCACAAGGAAAAAAAATCGCTTAGTCTGCAAAACGGCATTTAAATGATGGATGAGTTCTGGTTAAAAGTTATGGCTTGATGAAACAAACAAAAAAAAGGATCCATTTGGTCACGTGGATAGTCATTACGTTTGGAGAAAGTCTGGAAAGGCGTAGAAAAAAAAGAACACCATACCTATTGTCAAGCATGGAGGTGGCAATATCCTTCTATGGGGCTGTTTTTCCTCCAATGGCACAGTAAATTTAGTTGCAATACATGGTCAAATGGATTTCACAGCATACCAAAAGATATTGGCCAATCATCTGAAACCCTCCACTACAAAACTTGGTTTAAAGCGCAACTGGACGTTGCACAACACAACATCAAAATATACTCTAAATCTAATGAATTGAAATGATCTAAATCTGACTGAGTATCTCTGGTATGAGTTGAAGGCGGCTGTGCACAATAGAAGTACTCGGAATTTGAATTAACTGGAATAATTTTGCGTTGAAACATATTTAAAAATAAATAAATAAAAATAAATAAATAAATAAAATAAACGAATAATGCCAAAAGGTCACAGACAAATATCCCAATCGTTTAAAAAGAGGTTATTGCTAAAAGGTGCCTAAACTAGCTATTCATTTCATACTTGACATTTTTGGAGTTTTGCAAAAAATGCTGAAATAATGTAGACTAATTTATAAATAATCAAATCTATTTTTAACTTTTTCTACAAAAGATTTTACCTATAATTCTTTGTGTTCAAGAAAAGATTAATTTCCACTGGGCTATGCAAACTTTTGACTACAACTGTATGTGTGTGTAATGTATATATATATATATATATATATATATATATATATATATATATATATATATATATATATATATATATATATATATATATATTTTTTTTAAGTTCGTCTCAATCCTAAAATTCTAGGAGATGCAAAACTTTTGGCCATAGCTGTACATGCCCATCACAGCACTACAGAAAAATGAGTTGACTTGGGGCTGTTGTTACTTTTTAAAATGGTAAAGCCCATAGTGCAAACTTCCATATACTTCAACATGTCAACTCATATCTTAAACTGAAGCTGTCATCCTGTACTTTAATACCAGTTTTTTGACATCAGTCAGCAAAGCAGCAGTACTAGTTAAAAGCTATTATCTTACCTGGCACGAAGTGAAATTGACAATGGGAATTCCAAAAAATACCTGTTAAATAAAATAAAAATAACAACAAAAAAAAACCTGAGACAAAACGCACATACCACCAGCCATTATCTACTGTACTTTGATACAGGATTTAATACAAATGCTTAGATTTTCTCCTATCTATGCAACTACTCACAAGAAATAAATAAGTTACTTTACACATTGTATTTGTTGAGAATTAAAATAAAAAGAAACTACAGTATTCTATTTTTCCCAGAGCATAGAAAATAAGTCATTATTGTGTGTCTGGAAGTTGCTACAGTTTGGTTTCTATTGACCAATTACACGTGGCCTTGGTTGCTTAGCAACAGCATCCAAGTTAATTATACCCTACTACAGCTGTAGGCTGGGGTGTATAGTTATTGATTTTATACTCAAATTAGTCCTTCCAGTCCTCCTGGCCTACTTAAAGCCAAATACAAATACATGTTTCTTGTCCTTAAAGGGTTAATAAGAGAGGATCAAGTTATAATGCCTTGTTTCCATCTAGCACTAGGAACAACTCAATCTCCGCTATCTGTGGCCAGTCAGACTGGCACGGTTTTCATCAGAAGAGGATTCAACTTGGTCCCAAACATTTCTGGCAAAGGTCACATTGACTGAGCTCTCCCTTTATGAACTCAGGGTCACCCAGATGACATTCAGAGTCACGCAATTGGTATGTCAGATGAAGACATAATGCAATATGTTACAATACATTTCTGCTGATAAAAAAACCATATACACTGTACTCAGATCTATTTTAGTTTTGTATTTCAGAGTCTAACCATGTCGTAGGTGCGCCATTATCATTAGAATGTCACAGCCTCTATCAGTAGGGACAGGACGGGCACAAAACATATCACACGACATTACAAACTCATAATGTCAAAGTCCAATTTCAAATCACAATTCTTCCACTAAAATCCAATGGGATTGACTGTAAATCACATTCAATAGATTCCCAGCGACAGACTGAAAAAAAGGCACAAGTTAACTTTATACACCAAGTTGGACATTTCAAATGCTATTTGCTCCATAGTGTATGGCCCTCTTAAATTCCCCTGTTCAAAACATGACAGTTTTAAGGCACTCACCTGAGTGCAGGTCTGAGGGCCAAGAACCCCTGCAGCTCAAACTCTTCTGGTAGAGGGGTTTCTGAAAAACATTTTAAAAACGTTTAAAAACTGCAAAATCTCTCTTGAATGATCTGAAAATATGCATTGAAATACAATATTTTTATTAACTGAAGCATTACTACTGAAAAAACTATTCTGCATTACGATGTCATAATCTGACATTTTAAGTCACATATAACTAATAATAATAATAATAATAATAATAATAATAATAATAATAATAATAATAATAATGTGTAACAAAAAAAATATTATTTTTTGTTCCTGGGTAGTAAGTGTTACTTCCTAATTGCTTATGCCTCAAAAGTATAGAAAATGGCTATTATTCCCCACAAACTTTGCTTTTGTGACCAGGACAGTGATATTTCAAAATATCACTATTTCCAATGGGAAAATGGGCAAATGTGTGTCTTTTCTGTTCCCATAAAGACAGAAAAAAACAACATATGAATCCAAATTAACATGTATTTATACTAAAGTAATACAAAGATGACTACAAAAGATTTAGAAGTGAGTAGTTTTTCAAGATTTACAATTAATCTGTATTTACAGTATAATTGTAAATCTCGAAAAACTACTCACTTCTAAATCTTTTCTAGTCATCTTTGTATTACTTTAGTATAAATACATGATAATTTGGATTCATATGTTGTTTTTTTCTGACTATGTGAACGAAAAGACACACATTTGCCCATTTTCCCATTGGAAATAGTGATATTTTGAAATATCACTGTCCTGGTCACAAAAGCAAAGTTTGTGGGGAATAATAGCCATTTTCTATACTTTTGAGGCATAAGCAATTAGGAAATAACACTTACTACCCAGGAACAAAAATTGTGTTACATAGTGTAGTAATAATAATAATAATAATAATAATAATAAAATAATATAATAATAATAATAAAGAAAAAGCAGCAGCAGCAGCTGTATACCTGAGGCCCCAGAGACATCATCTTCCTTTGGCTGAAAACTGTTCAAGAGAGAAGCCAGCCATGGCCAAATACTATATTAAAACAAAAAAACAAAAAAAAAAAAAAAAAGAGAAAAATAATAATTTAAAAACATGCTAATAGACCTGGATTGTCAATTTAAAAAATTAAATTAGAAAATAAAAAACAAACATACTGCTATTCCCGTCAGTCAAATTGTTAAATACTCACTGCTGTCTTTCATTTACAGAATTCTCACGAAACACAGGTCTAAGCTTCAGCCAATCCAAGGAAACCTTGATAGCTGGGAGAGGACATTCACCCAACGTTTCCTCCCGATTCTTATTGAGCAGTGCTCGACTGCACATGACTCCAAGGAAAGACACTATTTATATATTTAAAAATAAATAAATAAATAAAAGTAACAAACATACAAATGTTAATTTAGGGTTCCACTTAATGCTTAATGCTTAACACCACATCCACTCACTCTCTCAATGTTAACACATCTAGCTCATTGAAACTGCATGAACATTTCCAGTGAGTGGCGATTTAACTTGCAAGTAAAGATAAAGTGGGGAAAAACATTGCAAGGTATGATTAGTGCAATTTAGTACCAAAAACTGAACTTACCAGAAAGATTTAATATATTTATAATAAATTATACTTACTAAAAAGTGCCAATAGCTGGATCCAGCTGAGCTGTTCATCCTGACTATAGCTATGATCAGTCTCACTGCTGAAGTCTCGCAAATGATGAAGTTCAAACAGGTTAATTACAGCGATGTGAACAAGTTGCTGTGAGCTGAACGCGTTCTGAAGAATAAGTGTCTGCAATAAATAGAATACAAAAAAACCCATTATAAAATAACCAAAAAATATTATAAAATTAAATACTGCAGACTTTATATACACGTAGGATACAGATCTAATATCTTACGTAAAACTTTAGTTAATCCATGTCAGGATATAGGATTCAATGTCTGTATTTTGATGCATTAAGAAATATTAATTTTTAGGGCTATGTCCAAAGGTTCGTTTGCTAGCCAGGGATTTGAAGATGGTTTTAAACCTTCGAAGGTTAGTCAGATGGGTTCACACTTTTTTTTTTTTCTTCCCGTTAACAGGAAGTCTGACAATGTGTGAATACTATTAAATTAAACATTAAAATGTCACTCAAATGCAAAATTCAATCTATTGATCTGTATAATGCATATTACATAAACAAAAGTTATTAAAATCCACTACCAAATCATTATATATTACGTACAACTCTACATGGCGCCACTGCCATGTATGAAGCAGGGTATCCAAAGCAGTGGGCTTGTACCTCTAGTGGCTGCATTGCTTCAGTAAAATGTACTGAATACCTTGTGTACAAGACAGTTTAAGAGAAGTGCTATGGTAGAACATTTTGAAACAAATACATGGTAACACTAATAATTTTAAATTTAAAAAACTGAGCACTGTCAGTCCCTCCCACTCCAGCTCATGTTACCCAGAAGCAAACCTTTAATTTCTCCATTCTCCATCTCAACAGTAAAAGCACCGAGCATAAGGCGTAGGCTGTATTGAAAGAAATGTCTCAAAAACCCCTCTGCTGTTTGGGATTTTTTTTGTTAAGTGCCCAGATGATCAAAAAAAGTTGAATGCAAACTGCAAGTGACTCCTAACATGGAGACGTAACAAATCTCTTTGGTAACTTGATAAGCTTAGGTTCATATTATTATTAGTATTTTTTGTAGTAGTAAAATGTGACTGATAACCTGATTGGAACAGTGATTGTAAATAAAGCTTTGTCTGCTGCAGTTGGTGCTGGTGCAATGCAAGCTTACTGTATATATCAATATACACTGAACAAAAATATAAACGCAACATGTAGTGTTGGTCCCATATTTTATGAGTTGAAATAAGATTTCCATACGCACAAAAAGCTTATTTCTCTCATTTTGCGCACAAATTTGTTTATATCCCTGTTAGTGAGCATTTCTCCTTTGCCAAGATAATCCATCCACCTGACAGGTGTGGCATATCAAGAAGCTGATTAAACAGTATGATCATCACACAGGTGCACCTTGTGCTGGGGACAATAAAAAAGCCACTATAAAATGTGCAGTTCTGTCACACAACACAATGCCACAGATGTCTCAAGTTTCGAGAGAGTGTGCAATTGGCATGCTGACTGCAGGAATGTCCACCAGAGCTGTTGCCAGAGAATTGAATGTTCATTTCTCTACCATAAGCCGCCTCCAACCTCGTTTTAGAGAATTTGGCAGTACGTCCAACCGGCCTCGCAACCGCAGACCATGTGTAACCACGCCAGCCCAGGACCTCCACATCCGGCTTTTCACCTGCGGGATCGTCTGGGAGACCAGCCACTTGGACAGCTGATGAAACTGTGGGTTTGCACAACCGAAGAATTTCTGCACAAACTGTCAGAAAAAGTCTCAGGGAAGCTCATCTGCGTGCTCGTCGTGCTCACCAGGGTTGTAACCTGACGGCAGTTTGGCATCGTATCCGACTTCAGTGTGCAAATGCTCACCTTCGATGGCCACTGGCACACTGGAGAAGTGTGCTCTTCACAGATGAATTCCAGTTTCAACTGTACCAGGCAGATGGCAGACAGCACGTATGGCGTCGTGGGGGGAGCGGTTTGCTGATGTCAACGTTGTGAACAGAGTGCCCCATGGTGGCGGTGGGGTTATGGTACGGGCAGGCATAAGCTACAGACAACGAACACAATTGCATTTTATCGATGGCAATTTGAAGGCACAGAGATATCGTGACAAGATCCTGAGGCCCATTGTAGTGCCATTCATCCGCCGCCATCACATCATGTTTCAGCATGATAATGCATGGCCCCATGTTGCAAGGATCTGTACACAATTCCTGGAAGCTGAAAATGTCCCAGTTCTTCCATGGCCTGCATACTCAGACATGTCACTCGTTGAGCATGTTTGGGATGCTCTGGACCGATGTGTATGACAGCGTGTTCCAGTTACCGCCAATCTCCAGCAACTTCACACAGCCATTGAAGAGGAGTGGGACAACATTCCACAGGCCACAATCAACAGCATGATCAACTCAATGCGAACGAGATGTGTCGTGCTGCACGAGACAAATGGTGGTCACACCAGATACTGACTGGTTTTCTGATCCATGCCCCTACCTTTTTTTTAAGGTTATCTGTGACCAACAGATGCATATCTGTATTCCAAGTCATGTGAAATCCATAGATTACGGCCTAATGAATTTATTTCAATTGACTGATTCCCTTATATGAACTGTAACTCAGTAAAAACTTTGAAATTGTTGCATTTATTTTTGTTCAGTGTACATACATAGCTATGGTGACATACCCAATAAATTATGCAAAAGAGTAGCACTGAAGCTTCGAAGGTCAAAATGTACCCTTCATTGCAGCCCTACATAAAAAAATAAATAATTTTTTTTTTTTTTTTTTTATGTTGGTTCTTCGCTTGTATTTTATTCAAATTTCAAAGATATTGTAGTTGAAACTCAGGCCAATGGTCTAGCTCAGTGGTTCCCAACCTTTTCCCTTGGTGTTTGTATTTTTCCCCCCACAGCATTTTGAAATTAATGGTTTGTTATATGTACATGTAGAAAGTAAAGTATTTATACAATGTATCTAACTTAGAGATCCCTGTATTCTCCGCCACCAGAGCAGTTATGGTGTCATTTTGAGCACTGAAAGTTGTGGATGGCAAAGTACCTGTTATTTGTTTACATTTTTAATCCCATTCTGAATGCTTGGTAGATAAAGGCTTAATCATTTCAAATCGTGGGGTTTCCATACGTTTTTTTTTTTTGTTTTGTTTTTTTTTTTAGCTAGAGACATTTGCTAAAAAAAAAAAAAAAAAAATGTCGTGTAAAATGTTTTTTGGGGTTTCCAGTCGCTCAGTTTATTTTACTTGAGTAAACCAGGCTTTTCACCCGACGTCATGCAAATGAATGGGAAAGTTTTTTTTTTTTTTTTTTTTTTTTTTTTAATGTAGTCATTCAAACCAAGTTAGGAATATTTAAATCCAGCGCACTACTTTTTCGTGGAGCGAAAATGTTTGTAAATGCAGATTATATTTTTTCCCCCTGAACAGTGAACACAAGCAGTAGATTGAATACAGTAGAAAAATGTGCTACATGAATGCTAGATGTAAAAAATAAAGTTGGCTAAAAAAAAAAAAACAACCACACACTAGTCTAGTCTAATTTTGACAAGACAAATGTGCCTCCATATGGTATTTGTTTCACATTAGAAAGCTGTTTCAGTTAATGGCAGCTTTTAAGGCGATGCTTGGTACAATAGATAAAGGGGTAAAATGCAGGACTACATACATGTCTTAATTACATAATCATCAGGTTAAAGCTGTTTGATGTGTTGCTTAGTAATAATAGTAGCACAACGTGTGACTGTCTACAAATGTTTTTTTGCATGAACTGCGTAACTGAATTTTGGGAGTTGTTTGTGGACCACCTGGAGTTTACTTACGGACAACAGGTTGGGAACCACTGGCCTACCTGGAATCGGACAATGGTATCTTCAGAAAAGATACCAGGATTCATAAATGTATCTATATTATTGTATCTACAATATTTGCATAAAAAACAGGACCAGCAGGGTTAATAAAGCTAATAAAAATAGATGCTTTTTTCTGAAGTAAATCATAACAATAATAAATATCACTACGGTTAAATGCACAAGCTGTTCACTTTAACCCTCACTGAAGAGTAATCCACAGAACAAAACCAGTGCACAACAACTCAAACAGCTCAAGGTCAAAAAAGTGAGAATTAGACGGATAGTTGGCTAAACTTGCCCCAACAGGGGATAAACAGGGAAGAAATTTGTTCTTTAAAACTGCTAATCTAGCACCTTGCATGAGCAGCAAAAACCACACAACACCACCACCACAGTTTTTAAGATGGCTTGACTTATTTAAGATAAGTTCCAACTTTCTTACTTAATTTAACTGGTAGTCTTTGAAATTGTAATACAGGAATTTTATGTAAAATGTATGTAACAGTGATTATATCTGCTACTGCCAAGATAAACAATGTACTTTTCAGCATACCTGAAATTGCTCCTCCAGCTTCTCTCTCAGGGTGTTCAGTTTTTCTAGGCTCTTGCTCAAATACACATGCCCGTGGAACTTAATAAAGGCTTTGACAAAGTCTGATACACTCCACTTGGTCTTTATTTCATCCCGGCTACAACAAAAAGATTTCAGTGGTTTACGGATCAGGAACACATTAATTTCTTGAATAAGTTACAACACAGGTTCTATGCATCTGTGGGTTTTTGAAAATCTTGATTTGCTACTAACATGGAGGTATGGAATAGTAAGTTCAAACTTTAAAATATATCCAAAAATAAATGTTTAGATATTATGACACATCTTACCTCTCAACAGCCTTAGACAGAGCCTTCTGTAGGTTGGTAGAAGCAGCTGGAAAAGGAAACTTGACCGCAATACTTCTGCAGTAGTAGAAAATTGTTGTGAGGTGGTCTCCTTTCGAGGAAGCCAAAATAGCCAGCTGATTGTAAGGTTGACCTTAATGAATGAAGGTAATAACAACATAAAAAATTGCAATTTTACAACACAAAAGCTCTATCCGCTTTAAAGGCTGCATTTCTAAGCTTTAGACATTCAAATACACCAGTTTGTCCAAACCATCTGAAAAGTGCATTTTAAATATCAATGTGTTTGTATGATGACATTTGTTAGCTGTACTCACCATTTGATGGTACAAGTTGAGCTGCATGCCTGTAGTAAGACTCTGCCTGGCTGGTTTGGTTACGGTAGCGCGCTGTAAAAAATAAACAAACACAAACAATAAAAGCAAAAGGTACATTAATATTACTGTAGAATGTACCAATACTTCAAGACCATTAAAATTGTAAATGCAAAAACACATTTATATTCCACATATTTTAGTACATCTTATATTTGACTTACCAATGTCCCCTAGGTGGACAAGGCAATGCTGGCAGATGTAAGAGCATGAACTAGGTTGTGGCTTTACGATGGCGCTGATGTTAATCTGTTTATTGCTTATTATTCCAAGTTGTGAAGATTTCACCCGACAAGGCAGATCCACGTTAAACACTGTACATAGCTCCTGTAACAACTAACAAAACAGATACATAATTAGCCCAGCTAACAATGAACTTTCCTCCCACTTCAATCTTTTAATAGACATTTTCACAACAACAGTACAAAATACAGTTTATATACAAAATGCACTTTTAATGTATGCCCTTTAGTTGTCCAAATTACTATCATGTAAGACAACCTTTCTGTAAATTAAGATATTTAGTCATCGTCAACTTTACTTACCTGTGTGTAGAAGCCACTAGCTGCCTCAAGGAAAAGTGACAAATTGGCCTGCACTTCACTCCTGTTGGGATTCGCCCTGTTTTTTGCTTGACTCTGTAGTGTTGTTATTTGATTTTTAAAAGCATGGTTCCAGCTGTAAGACAGATTTTTACAAGCGGGTTATAATATTAGTCAAAAAATAAATGTACTGCACTTTGCCATGTAGGTAGATGGGTTGGCTTTTTAGACAATGATTTTTACAGTAAAGAAGGTCAGAATGTAAAAGGTTAATTCATTATCTATATCAATCAATCTTTATTTTATATCGTGCCTTTCATAGTGAACCACCATCACAAAGCAAATTACAAGATGCAGTAACAACAAGAAAATCCATATGACATTGAATGACACTTCGTGTTAGCTCTCCCTCCCAACCTGTGAGGGTGCTGTGTAAAGCGAACAGAGTACCCTGGACTAAAAGGCATGACACTTTATTCCCATGGGTAGGTAGAAGTCTGCCGGTTAGAAAAGGGACGGGGCTACGTTACCTGAACTCAATGTCTCGGACGGGAAACTGTGTGACATCCGTGGACTGAAGCAGCAAATGCGCTCATTAACCAAGTGGGCATGAGGGAGGGTATAAATAGGGGCGTAACAAAGTAATCTTTTCCTTTGTAAATGGTTGGATTTGACCTTGAAGAAATACCGTACTTGCTGAAAACCATGAGTGTTTGTTAGTGTCGGCTGTATCTGTTGTTTGTCTCGATAGACTACCAGTAACACGATCCAGAGCAGTAGCGCATGCCAGCATCAACCCGGACATCACTTTCACAGAGAACTGTAATTACACCACTAGCACCTAATATCACTCACTGTCTTGCGTTTGTGTGTGTAAAACCTGGACTTTTGGTTGCGGGTTAAACCTGGGGATTGCAATTCCAAATGATACACACCGTTGTATGACTCCAACATGTATTATTTACAGGTGTTTGCCATAATAAACACCCTTGCACCTAAAAGTAACTTTCTGTCTGTTTTACATCCACTGTGCATGGCACTCACCTGTATCCACTCAAAACTTTGCCACACAGATACATCGGTACACACTGTGGTACTGCAAGACACCTGACCCACAGCTGTACTTGCACAAGGCAAGGACAGTGACTGATGGGACTACAACAAAAACAGGAAGATCACTAGAAGGTGTAGACATGTTCAAAGTTTTCTAGGCGACAGTATATTTTAATACATACAAAACAAGGACACTTGTTTTCTTATTGCATTCTTAAAAATGATAAATACTGCTTACAGATCTTGCTCCACTTTCTTGTCCAGAGCATACTCCAGGTCTGTCACCAACATTTTCTGGTAAAGGTCTTGCAGTGCTTGCCTTGATGTCCAGACCTCTGCTGGACCCAACTTTGAATCTGATTTAAAAAAAAAAAAAAAAAAAAAAGTTCTCCCCTTTAAGAGACATGTAAACAACAGCTGTCAATCCATGTTACATTATGAAAAAAAGACATGACTTTACCTTCAGCAAATGGTACTGTGTTCACACATTTATAAACCACTCATTTTTACATTACGATTTGTAAACCATGCTTCGCAGTTTGCATTTCAATTAAGTTACATCAATGCATACTTTTACAAGGTGTAGGAGAGTAGTTGGCAGAATCACTCTTCGAGAATAACAAGAAAAGACTATGTCTAGAGTGTAACAGACAATGCAGAAAAAAAAAAAAAAAAAAAAAAACTGTTCTTAGCAATAACACTCTCACTACCATTACCAGTGCAGTGCCAACAACCAGTTGTCATATATTACTGTTGTCAAAAAAAGCGAGTAATGATTTCTTTGTGTTTTTGTATTAATAGGTGTGGTAGAAGAAACCGTACCTGTCATGTCTGCCTTCAGGGCCTCTGCCTGCCTATTAAAATAAAGTCAGATTTATTCATTAGAATCCACAAATAAAAACCATCTACGTTACTCTGTGGCATTTACATTTTCATGTTCCATAGAACACACAGTATCCCTACATTTACATGTTCATTCCTGGACTAAAATCAGACTGACCACTTCTGTGGAAAATAAAAATCACTTAATATGTGAGTGATGTGACATCTTGCTACTGAAACTGTTGGCAGGTAAGTTGGTCAAGCAAGGTTCCAGCTGTCCGTATATTGAATGGATACAGACAGTTGTAGCCTTGTCACATATTTGAAATCACTGCGCTTTCTCACAGAATTTAAAATACCGGTAGCCATCTTGTTTACAGTTACAGGATGTACAGTAACTATAAAATCACTTGCCAGCAAAAATCCCCAAAGTAGGAAGTACACATGCTGATTTGGATGAACAATTGAATGAACTAGAAGATAGCAAACACACACCTGTCTTTATACTCTCAGCCCGACTGTCACTCCAACGCTACAAACACAAAATGACATCTCTGCACATTATCCTCCCCTCAGACAAATTTTTTTTTTACTCCCATTCTGCTGAAAGAACAGCGTTCTGCACTCGCAGAAAAAAAATGAATTGCCACCTCCACCTCCTGGTGGACATTTTCAAATGGCAACATAAAATTCAATACAAAAATACATATTTACTTACTATAAATATTTACTTAAATCAATTTACTCAGCTTAACTTAGTGTGCAGAGCTATGTTATAAATGGGACTACTTTTGTGGTCCCTTTCTTAGCGAAAGGATATTTAACAAAAAACTATTTGTCCTAAAAAATTAATTTTGCGCCTGCTCCTACTCCCGCCCGCCCCCCCCCCCAAAAAAAATCCATTGCTTGACCCAAGATCATAAATGCAATAAGGCCCTCGCTGTGTGAGTCTCACAGATCAAAGGGTGGCTGGAGACCAAAGGCCTGCTTTATTCCATGGTGGGAAATAATGCACCGACTCAGCCAGGTTAAACGAAACAAATAGTGCGGTTTATTAACAGAATAAAACTAAAATAGAGGTTGTAGTCAGCACTGCAGGGCCTGTCCCTGTGACTAGGGCCCTGTGTGTTGTACACCACAACTGTAGCACAGTGCAGCAGCACCTCTCCCTACCGCAACTGGGTATTGTTATGCACCCCTGCCCCCCCATATTAAAACATTTGACCTTAACTTCATATTTTTAACAAGTGCCCCCCTCCCCCCCAATTTCATGTAAAATCGCATATTTTCTTTAAATCACAAAAAGTCCAGATTTAGCTAAATACGTGTATCACAGTCAACACTTAAAGTCTATAAATATCCCCCCCCCCCCCAACCACTAAGAGAGTGAACATTCAGCTGGGTTTCTAACAAATAAATCAGTATTTATCTTAAAACTGTGAAAGTCAACATTTAGCAAACATTTCTAACAAATAAATCAGTAAAATAAATAAATAAAAACTACATGAAACAAATCTTTTGTTTGTTTAAACTTTACCTGACAAATCTGAAAAATATTATCGTTCAGCAATTAAATCTTGGGTTTTCACAAAATAAAGTATGCACACCAGGAAAGAAGTGAACGACACAAATACAAAAAAAAATATGTAGCTAATCAGGAAAAGAAGAGGCTGTCTCCCTTCGTTCCTTTTGTGGCGACTAAATAAAAACTAAAAACACAAGAGCATGAGTACACTACACACTAAAAAAGAAAAGAGTTTTAGGAATACCACAGGCTTGTTAAACAGCTAATGCGATTTATTATTGGTGAATATTAAAACAAAGAAGCTTCATTTTACAGAAACACAAAACCAGTGTGTGGTGCTCCCCGTCACTTTGACTAAAATTAAGGTGAATAAAAGAGATAGATAAACATACCATCAATTTTCAATTGATTTTCTTCTTTATTGTCTTTATAATCATGGACACTGTCATGATAAAGAACATTTTATTTTTCAACTAATAATTAAATTCTCATTGATGTCGTGTGCGAGACACTGACAGCCATTACTTTTGACCTTATTTGTGATTGGTCCATTGCGACGCGAAAGCATGTAGCAAAATACGAATAAAACTGTATTTCTATATTTGCTCGCTTCATTCAGCTTGCGTTGTGCATTACTCAATTTAAATCAGTAGTTTTAATTATTTTTTATTCTGAAGCTTGAGCCCGGTGTGCATAGCTCTTTAACATGCAAGCCCTTGCCCATTGACTCGTTTGATTTGACATTGTATGTTGCAGGGCTGCGCTTACTCTCTGACTTAAGAATGTGTTTGTTAACATTCATGCATTTAGCTAAAGCTGGAGTTTTTGTTGTTAAATCTAGGAAAACACGCAATTTACAAAATTTTTTTTTTTTTTTTTTTTTTTTTTTTTTTATTTACAGAACTGCCCCTTTAGTCATAGTCTCACCCCCCCTTAGACTCTCCACGCTCTCCCCAGTTTGTGCAACACTGCATTAGACCCAACTAACAATACCTCTTCCTTAAGGGTCAATTGTCCCGATGACTCCAATGGCATTAACACCACATTGCTCCAATATGTATCAATTAAATTACAGTACCGTGAAAGTATTTACCCAGTCTGATTTTCTGCCTTTTTGCATCTTTTGGAACACTGAATGTTAGATCTTCAATCAAAATCTAATATTAGATAAAAGGGACCCTGAGTGAACAAATAACACAACATCGACACTTCATTTATTAAAGAAAGTTATGCAACACTCAATGCCCCTGTGTGAAAAAGTAATCGCCCCCTTAGACTCAGTAACTGGTTACGCCACCTTTAGCAGCAATAACTGCAACCAAACGCTTCCTGTAGTTATTGATCTGTCTCTCAAAGTGCCGAAGGAGGAATTTTGGCCCACTCCTTCATGCAGTACTTTTTCAACTCAGTGACATTTGTGGGTTTTTGAGCATAAACTGCTCGTTTCAGGTACTGCCACAACATCAACAGGGTTTAGGTCTGGACTTTGACTAGGCCATTCCAAAACTTTAAATTTCTTGTTCTTCAACCATTCTGACGTAGACTTGCTTGTGTGTTTCGGATCACTGTCTTGCTGCACGACCCAGCTGTGCTTCAGCTTCAGCTCACGGATGGATGGCCTGACATTCTCCTGTAGAATTCTGTGATACAGAGCAGAATTCATGGTTCCTTCAATGATGGCAAGTCGTCCAGGTCCTGATGCAGCAAAGCATCCTCAAATCATGACACTACCACCACCATGCTTGACCGTTGGTATGAGGTTCTTACTGTGGAATGCAGTGTTTGGTTTTCACCAGATATAACGGGGCCCATGTTGCCCAAAGTGTTTTTGGCCAAATCTGTCCATAGAACATTGTTCCAGAACTCTTGAGGATCATCCAGGCGCTTTTTGGCAAAGTTGAGACAAGAATTCATGATGTTCTTAGTGAGCAGTGGTTTTCGCCTTGCTACTCTGCCACGAAATCCTTTTTTGCACAGCATCTTTCTAATGGCGGAGTCATGAACACTGACCTTAGCTGAGGCGAGAGAGGCCTGCAGATCCCTGGATGTTGCTCTAGGGTTCTTTGTGACTTCCTGGTCGATTTTACGCCTTGTGGAGAGATTTTGGCAGGATGGCCACTCCTGGGAAGATTCACTACTGTGCCAAACTTTCTTCATTTGGACAATATGGCTCGGTCTGTGGTTTGGTGGAGCCCCAGAGCCTTAGAAATGGCTTTGTAACCCTTTCCAGACCGATAGGCATCAACAACTTTTTTTCTTCAGGAATTTCTTTTGATTGTGGCACGATGTGCCTCTAGAACCTGTGTGCTGACAACTTCACTCTGATGGTAAGGGCCAAAGTTAGTCAGGGCTGGCCCAAATCAGGTCTGATTGTGAACCAAACTATTCAAACAGCTGGCCCTGATTATCCCTTTAATTGGGTTGAGTTAACGGGGGGGGGGGGGGGAATAACTTTCACACCTGAAGATTGCATGTTTGATTACCTTGCACACCAAACAAATGAAAGAAGCAACAAACTGTCATTTTTTCTCTCAGACTCCCTCTATATACTACTACAACCCATGAAAAGATCTGACCAAATTCAATGTGAAAAAATGCAGAAAATTAGACAAGGGGCAAATACTTTTTCACAGTACTGTAATTTGAACATACAGGGCTAATCCCCATTATACCTCCAAAGGCGGTCCTAGTGAACAACTTTAGGGGTGGGCCTGTTCTCTTTCCTAATGCCATACTTCACCTTGTTAACCTTCTTACACACTGTATAGGGCCCTTCCCAATCTTTTTGTAATTTATGTAATCTGCCCTTGTACCTGGGTGGGTTATGAAACCACATTTTGTCTCCCACTTAAGAGTCTTACCCCATGCTGCCGCTTTACCTGATCAGCAGCAGATTAAGTTTTCCCTTACAAACCGATGTACCCGCTCAAGAGACTGCTGCAGGCTGTCAGCAGTCCAGGGGATCCTTAAAGCTAAGAGTGGCATCAGGGGTTCCATAAACCAGCCTCACTGGTGAACGGAGCGCCTTTCCAAACATCAGTAGCACAGGTGTACACTCTCATTTCATGTTTAGCAGTTCCATAGGAGAACAGCAGTACAGGGATGGGAGTTTCCAAATCCCGCTGGTTAAGCTCTGCAAACAGGGCTAACTGGTTTTTGAGAGTGCAGATATACCTCTCCACCATGCCATCAGATTGATGCCTCATCGTTGTGGTGCGTGTCTTCTGCACACCCATCAGCTGACACACCCTAGAGAAAATCTCAGACACAAAATTGCGGCCCTGGTCTAAATGCAGTTCACCGGACACACCACACCGAGTAAACATCTGAGAGATCAGTGTCTGGGTCACTGTTGGCATCCTGGATAGGAATGGGGAACACTTCCGGCCACTTAGTTAGGTAGTCCTTAGCAACCAGCAGTTACTATTGCCAGACTCAGGACCTTGGAAATAGGCCGGCAATGTTGACCGCCACACATTGGAGTCGGTCCACTACATACTGCTGCATTGGAGCATGGCCCCGCCTTCGGGGACCCATCCTCGCTGTGCAGTCTGTACATTTCCTACACCACCACTCACAGGCCTTCTAACACTTTATCCAGCAGAAGCACTCCCTTACCTTCCCCAGGATTTTTTCTACACCAAAGTGCTCACCAGCTCAGGTGCTGCAAGCCATGGTTAGCACTTCACTTCAGGGACCCTGGAACTAACAGCAGATACCTGCAGTGCCCAACCATGGGAGCCTCCCACTTAAGATATAGTAACCCGTCTTAGTTCTACACTATCTCTGCATGCTACAGTGTCAGAGTTGAGGTGTGACACTTTCCCACTATGGATGACCCCCATTCTCTTTCCCATGAAACAGAGGATGAAAATCAATCAGACTCTGCTTGCTGTGCAGCCCTCATCTCTTCAGCACCGTGACCCTCAGTAAGCTGCTGAGTCTGCCTCGCAGTAAATCGATCAGCTTACTCTCCTGGCAGATCGCTGTGCGAGTCTCACAGATTGTCAGAGGGTAGCTAGAGACCAAAGGCCGGCTTTATTCATCAGCAGGAAATAATGCACTGACTTAGCCAGTTTAAAATTAAACTAAAATTGTGGTTTACTAACAGAATAAAACAAAAATAATACAGGAGGTTGTAGTCAGCACTGCAGGATCTGTCCCTGTGAATAGGGCCAACTGTATAGTACACTCCAATGGCAGCACAGTCCAGCAGTACATCTCCCTACCGCAACTTGGGAATAAGTGGCAGGATTTCCAATTAGTTTTGAATTATGTGGCACTTACAAGATAGTAAGGGGCACCAATGTAATCAAGGCACATTTTTGCATGGTTTAAGCATGTGTTAGACTAGTAGTGGTCTGCTTGTAGTTTCTGACAATGTACCCTATTAATACAATGAAGGAGCTTTATGTTAGCACTGCTCACAGCAACACTATCAACAAGAAGAAAACATTTATTTTAGGATCATCAAAAGGCCCCTGCAATACAAGACTGGTTGAAAAAAAACTGGTATTGACCAAGAAAATCAATGAATAACCTGATGCAAAACATTCTTTCCCTCAACTTAAATATACCCCTACTGCTTTGAATCACACACATTATACAAGCAAAACTTTGGGACCACCGCAATAAAAATTACCTTTGGAAGGTATAAACAAAATGGAATGTAAGCAAAGTCTGCATTAATTAAGTGCACAGACAGCTGGACTACAGAAGACTGCAGTAACCATCCATATATAAATCAATAGTTTTAATATGGTCTTTTCAGAGATTATCCTTTAATTTATTATTGTTTGATACTGAAGCCATTCATAAATAAGTCAGTATTCCTGAATTTAGTTGCATATTACTTTCACTACATAATGTAATGGGTAACTTGACAACATATTACTATAGTATTTAGCTAGCTGTCTCCATCTATTTATTGATTATTATATATTTTCTGCTTCAGTCTCAACTAACTCAAGATACAGGGAATTAAGGCTTAGGCTATTTGAATATGAACGGAATGAAAAAACAAAACAAGATTTATACCGTATAGAGAGCAATATGCTGAAGCTGCTTCTGAACAAAATACAGTGCCTATAGAAAGTCTACACCCCCTTGAACTTTAAAATTTTGTTGTGTCGGTGCCTCAGTTTCATGCATTTAAATGAGGATTTTTTTCCACCCCACACTGTCAAGGGGAAAAAAAGTTTGAGAAAAAAATTATACATTAAAAATACAAACCACTGAAAGATCATAATTGGATAAGTCTCCACTCCCAAGTTAATACTTAGTGGAAGCACCTTTGGCAGCAATTACAGCTCTGAGTGTTGGGATAGTTCTCTACCAACTTTGCACACCTAGATTTGGCAATATTTGACCATTCTTCATTACAAAACTGTTCAAGCTCTGTCAAGTTCCTTGGAGAACGGATAGACAGTAATCTTCAAGTCATGCCACAAATTTTCGATTGGATTTTGCTTAGGGGTCTGACTGGGCCAGTAGATTGAGCTCAACATGACTGCACCTCCAGGAATTTTCACTGCGACTTCTCCAAGAGTAGATAGCTGCATAACGAAGGCTCCCACAGTTTAGCTCTGCATGCGCAACTCATAATTTATGCAGTACTTCATTGATCCTCAACACCCCAACCACGTGACGATAATACTCCACGAACCTTTTTGGGTCAGGTTATTGCTATCAAACAAACTTTGTTTTAGTACCTAAATTTAATCACCCTTATGTGATCGGGCTGTAGCATACAATGTTGACGCCTATTACAAGTTGCGCACGCAGCACTACTCTGTGAGAGTTACCCTGTGTGAGCTTTCAGGAGCCTTCGTTCTATTGCAAAACCCCTCTCGATTTTTCCGTCTGTGAGCTCCATGCCAAGAACAAAACACTTAAAAAGAAATAAGAGCTGTAAAGCGGCAACAAAGTGTTCTAGGACTTGCTTAATGTTCAGGTAAGAAATGGGTGCACAGCAATTGTCCTCTACAATTACAATAATAATAGTGAACTTACATCAAGTACTGCAGAAACTGGTTGTGCCACCATATGTTAAGTGCCACTTGCACAGTTTGCATTCCACTGTGTTCGGATCATTTAGGCATTTCACAAAAAAATATCAAAACAGCAGAGGGTTTTCAGGCCATTTCTTTAGCAGCTACAATTTAAAAAAACAAAACAAAAACACACACACACACACTGTATACCACCTTACACATTCTATGATCATATGGTACAAGCAGATCTAACTATGCTTAAAATTGCAACACTTTAAAATGCAACGGTGCAATACACATTGACACCTTCCACATCAGTGTATACATTGATAATTTCTATAGCCATTTCAATGACTCTTGCTGTTTTGTAATCTGGCGTAATCCCCCACCCTCCCCCCCGCCGCCCCCCAAAAAAAGCCATCAAAGCTAAAAATAAACACACAAATAGATAATTTTTATATTTATATATACAACTTACTGCAAATCTCGTTTCAATTAACATTTCATCAACATAATAGGCTCTCTATTTATTTTTTAGTTTATGAAGGAGTATGAAAATTGCCTTTGTGCCCTTGGATTGGATTTATATTTTTGCCTTCCTGTCCCTGAATTTTCAAGCCCAGCAAAGGTGACATTACTTTGCCTTTCATGACCATAACTTCATGCCCTGCAAAGGTAACTCGTTTTTCGTAATACATCAAAAGCAATATTTATAACAATTTGTGAATTTAACAAAGACAATAGACTTCAAAAAAACTATTATCCATTTCTCCATCTTTTTTGTGGACCTGGCCAATGTAACAATGTTGGGCACCAATGTGGAATAGGCAGAGTTAAACAGAATCCCTCAAAGCCAGTATTACAAAGACGCCAGATGTGACTTGGAAACATTCCAAGAGACTGGAAATAAGAGACTAAACATTCCTATTGGACATAGACATGGGCTGTCACATTACAAAATAGGTCTTGTTTGGTTACTACCCTGACCTACAGCAACTCATTTGTAAAATAAAGGTTGGAGTTGTAAAAATCTATTGATCAGAGTTATTGAACATCCCTACATATCCAAGTTTTATTGTTATCATCATTAGTAGTAGTAATTGTAGAGTTGTAGTTGTAGCATTTTTTTTGTGGTACCAGTTGTAGTAGTCTAATTTGAAGCCCGGTACATATCAGAAGACAGCTGGACAATAGAAGTATAGTTGAATGATATTTTCAACAAAACTATTCTATTGTTATATATTTATATATACAAGTTACTGCAATCTCAATTGTTTCTTTACAAATTACTTCTTTGATCCTTTTTGTCTATTAAGCAACATTATTATTATTATTATTATTATTATTATTAACTACATAATCACCATCTTTACTATTAATATTAAAATCTGTTATGTGCAGGTCACCACTTACCTTGTATTATTTACTTTTATTTAGTTTTTCCTTTCAAAACAGACCAGTGAACTTGACAGAAAATGCTTTATAAATATGGCTGAATCTTCAAAACTTGTATGAGTTTGGTAATGTTGAGATGTGTCACATAGCAGTACATTTGTATTCTGATTTTTTTCAACATATAGAATTGTGTTTTTATATATCTATCTATCGATAGATAGATAGATAATAAAATAAATAAAACACACAGTCGGCACCGCCTAATCGGGATTTCTGCTCAAATGAGATACAACTCAGGCAGACTGTTCTTCCCAATGCTATTTATGTCGTTTAATTGTGACGTGACTTTGTTCAATTGGGATACTGTATTTTCAAATGATAAATGGAGATTGCTTTTCAGAGCAAGACAGGTTCGCATAGCACAGTGCAGCGAGTACATGATTACGCTGTGACTTGCATAAATTGCATAAACAATGTTGAACTCTTGAAGGCGCTGGAGTCTCAGGCTGCTGTGGTAAAGAAAGTTTGCGTATCAACATCACACCTGCCTCGCCATGTGATAGGATTTCATTATTTTTCATTTCACGTAGAAATAACAGCGATTAATTATGTTTAGGAATAAAACAAATAATGGTCTCATATTGTAAATTATATATTTAACATTGAATCAATCATAATTTTCTTTTCATTTATAAATAAAAAAGTGTGACTACACGTCTCAAATGCATCTCGTTTACTTGGGACCGTTGCTTATTTTACCTCTCCAGAGGCATCCTGATAAAGCGGGACTGACTGTTTATGTTTGAATTCATTATTATTAATTTATTTTTAAAGATGGAGGACTTGTGTGGACATGGTACATTCTTATTATGGGGGGGGGGGGGGTTGTTTCTCCTTAACTTCATTTTCATGTTCATTTTATTACAATTATTGTGCAGTTGAAGGTAGAGCAGTAAAGGGTAGCCCTTTTTTACATGTTCCACATTCCTTAAACGTTGTGCCAGTTGCAGATCTTGGCTGGGGTCCAACAGGGCACTCTGCATTGGCCTTTGCGCTTTAGCAACACCTACTGATCAGTGGCCCGTTCATGTGTGTGCTGTGGGGGGGGGGGGAATCACTCATCATTCGCACTGGTGTTGCTGGTGCTGCTTTAAAATAAAGTTGCTTTCAGGAGACCCAACAGCTGTTCATCACTGTGAGACAGAGCGCTCTCCGTTGCTTTTGTACAGTTTCTACAATGCTTAAATATGGCAGCGGAGAATCACATGAGAGAATAAAGTCTAGTGGCATTTAAAATATCCAGCACTATTTATTTTATCCAGAACTACTCAGAATGCAGCTCATAGTGCTTTCGTCACTGACGCTTAGAGATTGTTGTAGCGTTTTAATTAGACATTCTAAATTGGTTGAAATTTGCGACTGCCAGACAGCAACCACAAGTGGCAATCTTTATCACGAATCCCGTTTTAGGATATACCATGCGGCTCTTACAACTAGCTGGCTGCCGACATGGCAAATAAATCAGAAGCGAAAGAGTATTTAGGGACCCGTCAAATCCTCTTCATGTGTATGCAGTCTAATATCAAAAGTACCGATTGCCAAGAACGTATGGTTTAGATTTAAAACAGAAAAAATCTAAATGGATTTTATTAAATCAGTTTTAACCCAAAGATATTCACCACAAAAATAAAAATTCTAAAAAACTACTAAAAACGCTTTTTAAAAATGTGTAAAAATCAGCTCATTAACTCGGAAGTTCATCTTGGATTTAATGTGCACGCAGAACTAGCAGAGTTTCATTGATTAAAAAAATGACATTATATTAAAATATCAATTAATAAAAAAAATAATGCACATGTGCTGCATTTTGTAATCCGTGCAATTTAATAGATCAAGAAATTTGCCATAGATGGATCTCATGCTGTGTATGAGCCCATGTACTGGGAAGATTTCAATACCATTAATATTCAAGCCATCTCGAATGCCAAAATGTATGTGCTAGATGCTGTCATTCAATACCCTAGGAGTACAAACGTCACTTTCAGTTTCATTTTGGGAAAATTGTGATACAGTAGTCTCCGCATATAGGAACACCTCCTAAGAGAAGACTTCGCCGAAGAGAACACCCAGGGTTCGACATTAATCATGGCCTGGCAGCCCAGGGCCGGTAGAGATCACAGTTTGGCCTGTAGTTATTAAGCACCACAGGCCCGACTGGGCCGCAGGGTTTTTGCTAGCGTTGTTGAGCATAACGGACTGTTACTTTGATACCTGGAAAAATTACACTGTAAAATCAGGCTGCTGAAACTGTGTTTTCAGTTTGCATAACGGCCAAAACATAATAAGTCCTGTGAAACATTGCGATTATTCCTTTGTGAGAAATTTGTTTGCTTAAAATACTTGTTTCAGCTCTCAATACTCTTCAACGGGTAGGTTGTGACAGTATGTTCTTTAGTTTGGTGCATGTAATGTATGCGACAAGGAGACGAGATTGAACTTCACTGAACTTTATTAGCACATTCCCCCGTTGACAGATAAGACTAGATCCTGGGTGCACCCCTGATACACCGCTCTATAACAAGCAAAATCGTTGCAAATCTTTATTAATACACCATAACTATGTTCCCTCTAAGAATTTCATTTAGTTAACCACTGTAGCTAAAGTAACTTAACATTTTTTAGCTACACTAGAAAAAAACTTACGCCACTTAACAATACTATAAACAAGTTATCAACATACTGTTTCAGCAAGGCAAAAAGACGTGTATTTTATTTGAAAACACGTAGATATTTGCCATATTATGCCAGACCCAGCAGTTTACAATACAGAAATATTATATTTAATTTGCACTATAAAACTGATTTCTATTTAATACATGCCAAACTTAGATTTCCTAAATCCTGAACAGGTTTGCAGAGATACTCATGTACTGCAAAATCCTACATTATTTTCACTGGTGACGCAGTTCTTTCCACTACAGAACAGTAAAGCAAAATTGTGCCAGTAGACAATGCTATTAGTGTATGTTAATAATGATTCCTTGACCAACCGCAGCTCTAGTTAGACAAGATTGTACTAATGTGATTAATAATTAGTAGGTTGTACAACCTACTGTGTTTAAACTTTTTTTTTTTTTTTTACAGTGCTCTTTCACTTATGATTACTGATAGTAAAATATTGCACCGATTCTGACATTAAAACTCAAAATAGTGAGATGAATCAATCCTGTTAAAATAATAAATATGTTCATTATTTTATTCAATTATTCCTCCTTTGAATCCACTTTGTTACTATTTCCAGAATATATTTCAACATATTTTAAGGCAAACAACAGGGACAACTTAGCTGTGATCTCGAAGCTGCATGTTTTTGGCTTGCCGATTGTGAAAATGTTCTTTTGTGTGTGTCTGTCTGTGTGAAACCATGACCGCTTCACCTCCCTGTGACTAGTATCACTGTCATATTTTAGTGGTGTGCATGGTGACTGGTATTCTTTGGAATTCTTTTGGAACATGATTCTAGCAATTGGCCTTTACAGTTTGTTTTATAACATTCCCCCCCATTTGGATGCCATGTGTTTTTTTTTTGTTTTTTTAGTTTTTTATTTTTACAAGCGCCGTCCGCTGATTGTTTCTATTAGAGCCTATGTCCTCCTACCAAACACAACGTTTATGACATGCATGTTACGTGAGGAAGCTAAGACTTTCAATTGGCAAAAAGAAAAATCAAACTAAACAGTCTGTATTGACTCATCTACCAGCACATGTCGAATGTGCTGGCAGTCTTACACAACGACATTTTTCAAAGCATTCGCCACCATGACGATTCTCTGGAAAAACAGTTAAGCCACAAATGAAAACATTTCGCTTGCAGTGACGTGGCGAGCGGGAACATAGCATAAGAAGCTGGGTTAAATAAAAAAAATCGTTCAGGATGAAGAACAGTAATGTGTACCCCGAACAGTTTTGAATCATTTTGCATGACTTCAGTTTCCCATAGACAGATTTTCATATAGAATGTAGGTTTAAAAATATGGGACCAGGAACTTTTCACAGCGTGGTGGTGGGAAGAGCAGGAATGGGGCAAGAAACGGAGATCCTCGCAACCCCCTGCAGGCGAGCCAGGACAAGTCATGCACATGCTTACACTTTGTGGAGGTTGTTTTTGGGATAATATTCTAGAGTGTTATCGTTTCTGACCGACCGAGAAACCTGTTTTTACCTTTCAAAAAATTAAGAGCCTGCGATTATGTGGATATATTTTGTGCTGTTTTTATTCTTCTTTCAAAAATAGCAAATATTTAGTGTTTTTTTTTTTTTTTTTTTTTTTTTTTTTTTTTTTTAAAAAACACGAATCGCCAAGATTTCGGACTACATACAAAAACCACATCCGCAAAATGTGCAGCTCAAATTTTAAAAAGGCTTTGATATGAAAATGAAAAACAAAATCATATAAAACTTTATATTTTTATTTATGAACATTACATAACATTCAGAGCAGAAACTATTTAAACATGCACATACATTAACATGAAAAACTGTAATAGACTATGCAATAAACTTCTGTGTAAACAAGTGTAGAAAGTTGTACGCATAATTATAAAACAAATAACTAGTTATAAAAATAAGCATAAAACAAAAATATAACATAACTTATGCAACATGAAAGCGCTTTGAATGAAAGAGTTCAAAGGCTTTGTCTCTCTCTTCAGAGTTCTATTACAGATTTCTCAGTACAATTTACGCAGAAAACACGTTTTTCAAGTGTACCAGTGCATTTGCCACAGACTGCTTTTTCACAACAAGCGTAGATATCAAAAGTTCTCTTTTTTATTGCGTTTAGCAAACTGGCATTGTCTTATTTCCTGTGCCAGTGGGCGCAGCGCTGGCTGAAGGTTGAGGGGCATTTGCCAGCCTGTTTTCGTTTTGCTTATCAAAATGTTTCTGCCGTAGCTCCTGGGCTAGCTGCAAAATGAAGTCCCTCCGTGTGGTTGCGTTGACAGTGCACGCCTTGTATAAAACAAAACCGGTCCAAAACAAAAACAACCCCCCCCCCCAAAAAAATAAATAAATAAATCAGCCACAGCTCCTGCGAGTACCACGTTTGACAGAATAAAGCCATGCCATTTTTACACCTGTACACACTTAGGGTGGCACAGTGGTTCTGCCTGAGGAGTGTAGTGGAGTGCAGGGATGCTTGCACGTCTTGAGCTGTTGGTGGTAACTCTGTTCAGAGGACAGGCAGACAAGAAAAGTAGCATAGCTATATCATGCTGTATTGTGATTCAATGTGTATATTTTGTGACAACTGCTAAAAAAGTAAAAAAATATAATAATAATAATAATAATAATAATAATAATAATAATAATAATAATACAGATTGACCTTCATTGTTGTTTCAGCACTCGACAGGAGTATGTAATACGTTCTTTCACAATGACTTCGATTTTATTACAAAGCCCAGACTAAATTATCAGCTATATTGTATTGATTTCAATATGCTGCATAAACTGCAGGTCTGGCGGTTGCAGAAGCAAGTGCTTATAACTTACTAGTTTTTATGATTCTGCAGCTGAAATACCGTATGATTATTTAAATTCAAATATTTAGTAACACTTAAGAACGGACATGCACAAGATAGTCACATACACAGATATATTTAAATTTGAATTGCAAAAGCTGTTCAAAAAGCGGCTATGGCGGGTGCTAGTGTTAATTGACGACTTCCCCCCCCCCCCCCCCCCCCCCCCCCCCCCCCCCCCCCCCCCCCCCCCCCCCCCCCCCCCATAGCCTGCATAGTAGTAGTTTCTGTATGCGAGTATTATTTGTAGTCAAAATATGTTACTCATTGATTACTAAAAAAGCTATATTAATAACGTGAGCGTCTTACATTTTAAATATTCTAATAAACTTTAATGTGATCATATTATTGTGGAGTTTTGCTTTTGTTGTCGTTGTTCCACCATTAAAAGACGTAACTTACACTTGATCACGCGTGTGCTTGCAAGAATTACAGCGTCATTTTTCCAGGGAGCAACGTAGCGGCTCGTTACGCTCAACAGTGCTGACGAGAACCCCGACATGTCCAGTTTTACATGCTATAAGTGGAAAGAAGAAAAAAAAATAAAAAATAAAAAAACGGTTTATGTTGAATATTCCTTAACTATTGAACAACAGTGACAAACGGGTTTTCCCAAATTATTCTTTCAAGCACACGTGTGATCAAGTTTAAGTTATGTCTTTTAATGGTGCAACCACCATATCAGAACGACAATAAAAACTACACAATCACAGTAAAGTTTTAGAATATTTAAAATATGAGTATAGATATTTCTTAGTAATCAATCAGTAGCCTATACTATTTAACTACAAATGACTCAACTCACAGGCAGAAACTACCAAGCTGTAGGCTAGGACAGAAAAAAAAAAAAGGTTTAGAAAACCTAACATTTATTCTATTTTTGAAAGAATAAAAACAGCACTAATTATATCCACATAATCATAAGCCTTTTAAAATGTTTTGAAAGATAAAATCAGGTCTCAGTCCGTTTCATGAATCCAGGAAAAAACTGGACAGGTGTGCCAAAAAACTGAAAGCCAAATTTACAAACCATTTAAAAAAAAAAAAAAAACCACACCATAACTACAAACTAATCCTAACTTTATCGCTGCTGTCTGTCATATGTTGTACTGTCAGAATCTCAGACTATGTACTAAAGTGCTGTGTTGGTATTCGTTCCCGTGACATGGCAAATGTTTTACAAAAATCGTGTTTTCTACTAAGCAATCACTAAGCCCAAAGGAAAGCACTGAAACAAAATCACAATGAAAGTAATTGTGAAAAAAAACATGAACATTTACAGTGCGGGCCTCATCTGGCTCCATTATGAGAGTGAAAAAAAAAGTAAAGTTCTGCCTTGTTTGGCGTCAGTTTCCCAGAATTGAAGATAAAACAGCAGCTTTATTTGTTGTGAATTCAACATTTCGTTTACATCATATCCAGTCTCACAGGGATGGGTTAGGGTTAGGGTTAGTCACCACGTTGTTCTGCTTAACATTTAGTATTCATTACATTCATCATAGTTAAAATTACCTTTCTAATGTCAATGTTACCCAAGTTTGGATTTCTTCTTTTAGCACTTGCTATATACATTATTTTATATCAATTCACTGGTGCCATGCTCCCAGTTTCACGACTGGCTAGCAACAGCTGTAGAAGCTGCTGTGTACAGTTATTACAGAGGAATTCAAATCAGGGATCTGTTAACATTAGCTAAAAACAAGGCAATACAATTAGCAACAATTTCAAACAGAATACAATTACGGTAGAATGTTGCTATTACAAGCATTGCATAATTAGGGTCCTTACATTTAATATGCAAACAACAACTGGTTTAAGACATAACACTTTAGCATCAGTATTAAAAATAAAAACAATGCATTTGCTTCTACCAAAGTAATGTATAAGGCTTTTTGTGTACTCATGTTATATGCTATTCAAATTTTTATTTTTATTTTCGTGTAATCGTGTATTCGACTACACTGACCCATCCCTAATTAGGATTATTATAATTCAGTTTTAGCGTTGCCGTGACTATATGGTAACAGCTCAGTTGCATGTTTGCTTGTGAAAAAATGAATATCATTTGTACACGTACATTTTCAAATAATAATATTTTCATTTTCTGACAAGCACACAAATGTGTGCATGTTAAATGGCTGAAGTAACATACTGAAGGCTTCGTTTAGCCACTTTCTTTTGAGATGTGGGCTTTGGTTACCATATACAGGTAGAAATATATTAAAAAACAAAAACCATCATGAAAAAAATAAATATATTGGTCCAGATAAAATTGTATCTGGGCCAGTAAAAAGCAGCAGTTAAATCTAAACGTAGACCCCTGACACCCTTGTAGTGAAACAGATTTTGCCCCAATGTAAATGCTCCGCCTAAAGGAACAGGAACTTTGCTTAAAAGAATTTATTTTTGGCATCGCTAACGATTCGTTCACAACAGACAAAAGTACTGTTTTGAAACTTCATAATTCCTCATTATCAAACTTTAATTCAAATGGTTTATTCAATCTTTTCAAGTGTGGCTTGTCATCATGTCTTGAGGCACACTGACTGGTTCAATCTTTCCAGAACCACCTTCATATCATTCAGTGCGCTTACATGAGCATAAGGAATTCCGGTATTTTTCTGAAAACGAAGTTTTCAGAAAACTAATTCCGATACCAAAAGTCATGTAAACACAGTTTTCGGACAATGTAGCAGAATATTTTTTAGTTTTTGGAAAAAACTAAAAAATAGAAATTCCGAAAACTAACAAAACGTATATCATGTAAAACACACTTTTTGGAAAAACTTATTGAAATAGCATATTGCACATGTGCACACTCTGACCCTTTTCTCCTGAACGTGGTTTTTTAAAAAAGAAAATAATAATCATGCATGCATCCATCCATCCATTTGTCTGGTTAGGGATAAAGTAATAGAGGTGTTCCTCAATTTACGACGCATGGCACTTATGATTCTTTTGCATTATTACCCGGCTTCGACTTTACGATATCGATACAGCATTTACAACACGGCGAGACACAAGCCATGCGTCATGTGCACATGCTCTGTGTCTGAATTGCAGTACCTGTCGTGGTCACCCTGACTCAGTCTAGCTTTTTTTTTTTTTTTTTTTTTTTTTTTTTTTAATTAATGTTAGTTTGTCTGTTACTTTATTAACACACTCGCCTATTGCTTTTCTCTTACTTATTCTGTTCACTTCAGATGTTGATACTTATTCTGTTCACTTCAGATGTTGATGCACGTGCGTCATGACTAGTGTTCTGTGATACCTCATTTAGGAAGTATCAACACTATACCATGCACTGTATCATAATATTCGATACTATCACGATACTTTGAATCGTCCATTACATGTTAAATGGTTGCCAAATTCCTTTTTTGCAAGATCAAAGTGCTTAAGCTAATAACAGATAATGCTACAGAATGATGGAATGCTTGCTGTGTGAGATAGATATATATATATATATATATATATATATATATATATATATATATATATATATATATATATATATATATATATATATATTATATATATATATGACTCTGGAAAGGGATGGTGTGTTTGTCACTTCTCCAGACCTTTTACACTGTCCTCTAGCACAAAAGAAAGTCAAACTTCCCAGAATGCAAGTTAAACAGGATGGTACCTGTGTGTTTATTATTTACAGTGCTTCAAAAAAACATCCAAAATAAACAAACAAAAGCCTAACTCCTTAACAGAGTACTAACTATAACATCAAGTTTCCCTAACTAACAGTACAGGCAGCTAAGCTGCTTACAGGCTCCAAATACCAGGACTCTTACGTCCTACCTTGCAAAAAGATTCTTTTTTTTCCAGCTCACTGGTTCACTCTCTCACTCTCCAACTCTCCTTAACCAACAGGTTGACCCTGCCCTTTTTAAAAGGCTCCCAATTGTTTCATTGATGGCAGCTGTTCAAGCAATTACACAATTACCTTATCCAATTATGCCGTCTAACCTGGCCTCCTGGGAATCGAAGTCCTGCTGCGCCAGACGGCAGGACTACATTTCCTAAAATTGGTACAGACTGTGCATAATCCGTGGCCCAAAATATCGGCCCTCGACCACAATGTCCCACACTTCATTACAATATACACACACACTACTGAAAACAAGTTTGAGTGTATTCAAAGGTCCTTGCCAGACTACAAAATTTAAAAAAATAAATAAAAAAACTGGTAAGAAAATGCAAGTGTAAATAAATAAATTTTTAAAAATAAAATTAAAAAATGTAAAAAATTGGTGGTTTCGGCCAGCTTCAAATAGTCCCGTTACAAGGAATCTCTCAATTCTTGTATACAACCAACTATACACTGAAATACTTTCCTTGAAGCAGACTTTTCTTAACTAGGCCAGATGTTTTACATACAGGTGTATCTTAGAGCCTGAAATGTGAGCAAGGACTGAAAAAATGAAGCACTGTTGTGGAAGCTGATTTACACGGTTACTTCAAGAAATGGCTTGAAGTTCTTGCTTGGATCAATAAACAACCAAATAAGCAAGACTGGCCAAATAGACCTCTTTGTTTGTAACATTTCTTGTGTTCTTAGAGTCAGATACATCAGAACACCTCCATGAATCTACAGTATACTGTTCAAATCTCTTAAAAAAGTAAAACCAGTAACACAGAGTACAATACTTAACTCGACTAGCCTGATTGATTATTGTACACTGTAAAACATTTCTTTTTAAATGAACACAGTAATGCGTTACATTAGAGAATACACAGAAACGTACTCCTTAATTTGAAACACTGCATTCATTTTACAATGTATAGGGTTAGTTGAACCGCTTAACTAATACAATTACTTCAGCAGATAAAAATATATTTTTCTGGCAAAGAACTGCTTTGCTAAAAACACTGCTAACATACGTAATTCAAATTGTGAAAAATTATACTTAATGCTACATTTGTAAAACAAACGGGCAATTAATGTAGATGCACTGTAATGACAAAATAAAGCATCAGATAATTTTTGATCAGCTTCTACCACATTCCTGTTGAATGTGTTACCGTTACTACAACTTTTTTTGATAAGTAATATGTACTAGGATTCACTTACCTAAACTAAAAGAACAGAAGAAACTACAGTAAAAGTAAACTTCGTAAATAAGTTGTGTAATATAACTATACTGATGCACAAAAGAAACAACACTCTGGTGTAATGGATTTAACCAAATATTTTAAACTGATATCAAACAAACAATCTCAGAAAATGTTAACAAAAATACAGATCAAAGAATCATGATATGTTTTTGGCACTGTCAAAATTAAAAAAATTAGTAAGTTAGTATCGGGTATAACCTCCCTAAGCATTAACACAATCCTGGCAGCATTGACACATAGACTTGATCAGCCTCTGGATAGACTGCTGTAGGATGTTCCGCCACTCTTCCTGTGCAGCTACAGCCACTAGCAGAAGGCTGACTGGTCGCTGTTGTTTTTACACGATTACGCAGATGGATCAGTTGGATGTGATGGTTCTGGGCCAGTGTGGTGACCCTCTGCCTTCTTTTGCTGTTCTTGCACTTATTAAATGCATGTCTTTGCAAATGGCTATTTATACAGATTCTTAAAAATCAACTCATTTAGGCAATTTTAACTCAACTCAAAAACAAAACACTCAGCACCTGCCGTAATTCACAGAAACTTTATGAAACGGGTGCCAGGAACCCCACGAGTACAAGCCGAGAATTCACAGGTTTCAGTAGCCAGGATCTACGCACACTGTTGCAGAACATTTGGATGTTTACTACAGCACAACAGCAAGGCTGCAACAGTGCTACAAAGCCACTTTTGCTACAAAATGCTCAATCCGGCCATCATCTAGCCATAACTACTAATGAGATGAAATCAAGCAATAATTCTCGCTACTCAGCTATGTACAAATCAAAGGTGACACCGCAAACTGTGAGGAACAAACTGCATGCTTTTGGGCTACATGAAAAGGAGATCTGTTGGGTTCCTCTTGAGCAACAGGCACCAGTTTGAGAGGTTGCAGTGGGATGCAGCACTGATGCTGCGTGGTACAGGAGACAGGTACTCCTCACACACGAGTCATGCTTCAACCTCAGTGTTGCTGATGGATGACCAAGTGTGACAGAGAAGGATAGAGTACTACAACCAATGAGCATTGTGAAGTATGACTGGTATGTTAGAGGTAGTGTAATCTTGTGGGGAGGAATGCACCACGTGGGGCATACAGTGCTCATAGTGGTAGAAGTTAACATTAGATCTGTGTTTGTAGGTTAGTTTGCTAGCCAGGTATTCAAAGGTAGTTTTAAACCTTCGCAGGTTCATTAGGTGACATTCACGCACTGTTTTTTTTTTTTTTTTTTCACTTAACAGAAACCGCTTGACAATGTGTGAATACTATAAAGTCACACATTAAATGTCACTTGCATTCAAAATCTGGATCTTTTGATTTGTATAATGCACATTACATAAACAAAAGTTGTTGTATTAAAATCCACTACTAAATCGTTATACGTAGCAACTTTATATGGCGTCGCTGCCGTGTATGGAGCAGGGTACAGTATCCAAAGCACGGGGGTGGGGTGGGGGACTAAAATGCGTGCATTTTTCGCAGTAACTGGCAACAACCTTCTCACTCAGTTTACAAACTTTCACAAGATATTATCGTATCAACATCAAATAGAGACTAGCCTCTCGAGGTAAACCTATTAATTTGAGACAATTCTTACAAAGCATTAACATAAGCATATTTGTGTCTGTCTTGCAGCTGATTCTCCGATTTCCCCCTGTAAAAATGCACGTCATATTAGCAAAGAGCTCGCTCTGGCACCAGCGAATCTACTGGTACAGGGTGGGGGAAGCAGGCATCTGGCGATTCTGCCTCTATAGAGTGCAGCTCATTAACTTTACAGTTTTTAGCTCGTCGTATAATGGAATACTAAAATCAGCGACACACAATCTTTCTGCATTATTTAAAAGTATAAATACTCCGGTAAACAAAAAAATCACAATACTTACACTGATGGTTTTTGTTTTATTTCCCATTTAAAAAACGACCATTTCAGAACTCCAGCAGTTTTTTTTAAACTAGTAAAAATGTAATCAGCACATTAGTTGAAAATACACATTTAAGTGTATAGTAATTGAAGACATACCATGCCCATTTTTTGTGTGAGTTTATTCATCACATGACTCCACTCTGTCTCTGCTGGAACTCAACATGGCGGCTGCACCAACGAAGAAAAAAAAAGCAATGTTTCAGTAAGACAGAGGTAAAAGAAATCTAATTATCTATATGAGGATGGTGCGATAGTATTCTTAAAGTTCTGATGTAATTCGCTTTATGTATGAGTTAATACAATATATAACATATTTATTTAACATTATATTAAATATAATGCCACTCGTAAACACGTAGAGAAGCAAGCAAATATGATGGCAACAACGGAAAAAAGCACTGCATTGTGCGCTGAAAAACTAAGACCTAAGGTACTATGCTCAAGGCGGAGCTTTCCCAAAGTAAGCAAGCTAACTTAAACTTATTGTGGTAATATTTATTAAACTTACTTATTTTAGCTACCAACATTATATTTATGTTCAAATGCCATACTTAATTATTAATTAGTTGATAAAAAGTGGGAATACATGGAATTGATCATTTTTGAAAAACTAAATTTGGTATCCCCAAGAATGTAACAATTAGTAGCCCTAAAGATGGTTACTATTGAAGGCAGTGCAGATGTCAGTGTTTTATGCAGTAGTATAAAGCAATTTTACGCAGGCCACCAGTTAAGCATGCAGTCTATATCTATGATAACAACCAACAGGGCTGCGTAGGATCAGAGGATGATTCAAAATCAGAGGCAGAGCCACAATAAATGTCTTGTTTAAATTTAAAGTAAATTGTAAAATTGTTGAGATACTTGTGTTGGAATATTGTTTCAAAATTGTATAATGCAGCAAAAATATAGTAAAAAGGGCAATGCGTGGCCAAATGTTTCTCACTGATAATTTACCCTCTCAGTCAAAGTGGCAAGTTTCTCAGTACCTAAAAAGCTTAGCAGGAACGCTGGTACTGAATACCTAGTGTACAAGACAGTGTAAGAGAAGCGCCACCTCAACAGCAATGCGTTGAATAGCTTAAGCTGTACTGAAAGAAATGTCTCAAAACCCCTCCGCTGTTTGGAATTTTTTTTGTTAAATGCACAACAACTCTCCGGGGTCACTAGACAAGTATAAGTTCATATTATTAATATTTTTAGTAGTAGTAAAACATGACTGATAACCTGCTTGGAACAATGACTGCTAAATAAAGCTTTGTTTTGCCTAAGTCCACTGCAGTTGGTGCTGCTGCAGTGCAAGCTTACTGTATATATCAATACATGTAAATAAACAATGTGAATTTTTATAATTATAAAAACCTGATTACTGTTCTATACTTTTTTTTTCAAACTGCATGTGAATGTTTTATTTAATTTATATGGACTACCTGTAAAATAATGTAAACAAGTAGCTATGGTGACATCACCTGTAAATTATGCAAATTAGTACCATCTTTTCGGTAACGTGTTCCAAACCTTTGAAGGTCAAACTATACCCTTCGTTGCAGCCCTAGTTAACACACTACTGATGTTTTGACTTTCTCCACCTTTCCTTTTTTCCCCTACTGAGCTCTTAATGGATATTCAATGGATGACCAAAAAAACTTTGTCTTTCAGGAGCAGCACTTCAACTTCTACAAAAACCATTTTGGGTGAAATACCCGGTAAACAATGCACAAGGTAGAAACAGTAACACTCAACAACATGGACTAATAAACCTAAATTCAAAAGGGGCATACATTATTAACCATAGCTCTGTCCTCATGTGGCGCTTCTCAGATAAAAGCTCAAAATTGAATTTAAGTGACAACCACTGTTCTTACTGGACAGCGAGAAACCCGCAAATTACAGGAGTGATCAGGACTATGCGATAAAAGGAAAGTGTGAATATTGGAATTCTAATTTCATAAATGATAAACTAGAACAGCAGCCTTGTGTACAACAAATAAAGACGATATCTTGCATAAGAGCTGATCACTCAAAACGCGGCCCCTTCTCAGTGCTCGTTTTCATCCGTCTTATCACTGGCACCCTACCAACACAGGCCCATAACTTTAAAAAAAATGGAGATTGAGGTCAATATTTTAGCATTCTTTCTAAAACACTTCCAGGTACATTCTTCTACAATGTTAATAGAAGCTGAGACGGTGAGGTGGGGTCAGGGTTATAAAGTAACAATATTGTGCTACTAGTACCTTTTTTAAACTGGTCCTGATGTAAACTTACTAGTCCTTATGTGAAGTACCTAAGTTAGAATCAACAACAACAGTTTGGGTCACAAAAGATAGGCTTAGATTTTATTTTGCTACAAAATAACACTTAATTTAGATTTTTTTTTTTTTTTTTTTTTTTTTTTAAAAAAAAGGAAATCCCCAGAGCGCTCACAGAATCATCGCATGTGCACTTATTACCAGTGATTAAAGCCTGGTTTTCAAAGAAACTGATTATTGCTCACCAGCACTGTATTGGTATAAGTGTGTTTTAAAAAACGAATTTCAGCTTCCAGTCACTTAAAATATGCTGACAATGTACCAAGCTACAGACAGCGAGTCAGTCCTCTAAGCTTTAAAACTTTACTGTTTATAGATAAGAACCCAACTTTATTATGACTATACTGTGTTATGTTTTAAGCAACATACTACGATAGTGTTCATTATGGTCACTGTTTATTAGTTTTAAAAATGTTTAGTGAAACGTGACCAATTGTTTGACCTTGTTAGTACAACTGGCCCCCTTTTGCCAATGACATCTTCAGCCAGGTCATAACGTACAAAATCTCCTGTAAAATGACTTTACACTTACTTCAAAAGATGCAATATGTTTCAGTAAATTGAAACGATAAACTTCACATCCCACGCAGAGGGAGAACACAAACATAAAACATCATTAAGTTGGGCTGGCATTGCAGGGGAAATGATGGGAGGTTTCAGTTCCGAGTGACTTTTCTAAGCATTATTCGTGAATGCTTATTCACCACTGCTACACCCCATTAAAAAATTGACTTCCCAGGATTTTTTTAATGCAAGACAACGTGAGAGTATATCTGTACATTTGTTTTAAGTACTCGTCTAGAGGACTACTGAGGCACAGACATCAGCTAGCCCTCAGATTTAATTTGCCTTGGGCGAGTGGGAGAGCGTGAATTTCTAACCCTGGGTGGGGATCCTTGGTCCTTTTGATGTGGAATAACCCTACTGGGCTACATTTACACAACCTGCAGCACAGTACAAAACAAAACATTACCATAACAAGCTTTAATTCATATGGCAAGCATGTTCCAACCAACATTGTTAGGACAAAAATCTCTAAAAGCAGTTATTACTAGCTGCACAATCTCCTCGAATACCAAATGTCTGAAAGGCATCAAATGTCCTTAACTGCTTAGCCAATATAAAACACACACTATTCAATTAAACAAAATGGTGGTAAAAAGGTACCTTTTTAAAAATCAGCTGGACTAAGTTTACACATTTGTTAATTTTAATTGAAGTGTGGAATGTCTGTGAAAACATCCACTGGTATATGATACAATATCTTGCCAACTTCTGTTGCACAATGTGCTTAAAATCCATTTTCAAAGCAAACATTTTCATGAAATATTGGCTAGTTGTTGCCAACCTGAACAGTCTAAATAAATACATAAATATAGCAGTTATTCAAATTAAAAAAAAAAAAAAGTCAAATGGTGGATGGTATGTTCGTTACATGCATTTATGATTAATGGCTTTGCTCTTATCAAAAGAACCCTGACGGTGAAATTATGATTATTTAAAAAAATAAAAATAAAAAAAGGTTTAAGTTAGCCAATTTGCTAGTGTTAATTTGACATTTACAGTAAAAAGCAATAAGTTGGTTTTGAGCAACACCTTCCTTCTTTTCGACAGTTATATAAACAGAAGATAAAATAAATCGCCAGAAACAGTCACCTGCAAACAGAATAGAACTAGCGCACTATTTGACAGGAAGCTCCTACTCGTAACTCGACTAGTGTCTCCCTTTTTAGCAACAAACCACTGCGGCAGTTTCTTACCGCTAAACTGCACACTCTGCATCCCCAATGCCATATTTAATGTAACCATTTTCTCAAAAGAACACAACACTGTGCAGGTGTGAGTATTTATTACATTTATGTATATATATATATATATATATATATATATATATTATATCTATATATATATATATATATATATATATATATATATATATAGGAAAATAAACAGACTCATCCATATCACTGAGGCCTTAACCGTGTACTGCCATGCATCACAGCCCTGTATGTTGTTGTACATACGTACGGTCACTGATGCTACACTATCATGCAGTGTATTTCTCAAAGGTTTGAGTCCCCCATATTCACTTTACTTAATTTGAAAAGGTAGATCGCCCAAAATCACGGTGACTTAACTCACATTCCACCAGCCTCACTAGGCCACAGAGGAAATCCCGATTCCTGTGCAAACCTTCCAAATCAATTACAGGAGTATATTCCATGCAATATATTCAACGTATGCGGGTTGAATCAAGCGAAATCAACACATGTCGGTACATTCTTGAAGTACCTGCCAGATTTTGCATGTGTGTTGTGCGACGGTCTTTGTTTTTTTTTTTTTTTTTTTTCTGTCTTGCTGGACTGTAATGGTTTCATATGTATAGGTTAAACACGGGGTTGTAAAACAAAATAAAAACTCAACCCCACCCCCTCTCCCAAAGAAAACCAATTAAAAAATGACAGTATTCCCTATTTAAAACAGACTTAAGGCAGCAACCTGGCCAATCGGCAAATGGTTATAATTTCCCACCTCTAAATTAAGTTATACCGGTAACAAATATACATATCGGTTTGGTTAAATTGGTACTGGAGAAATATATAACATTAAATCAATACAAATAAATTATTAACAACTACTACACAATAACGTGTGCTGGTTATATATTACAGCATACATACTTACATTCAGGTCCAGGGTTTAAAAAAAAAAACTACTACACACACAGTAATGCATGTATGGCTTTTTTTTTTTTTTTTTTTTTTTTTTTTTTTTTTTTAAATATAAAACCTGCCAAAAAACACTTAAGAAATGGATCCCTCAATGATTGTACTGTGTCCTACTACTATACATTTATACACACAGTCAGTACCGGCTACACAATGGAAAGTAAAGGAAGAGAATAGAATACAGAGAGAGACATAACACAACACAGTACCTGGATTTGCAGCTCAAACTTGGGACCGGCGTTCAGTTAATTTGATTCTACTCAACCAAATACGTTACAATAACACATTCACATAACTTATTTGAAATTAAGGCTTTCTTACATTACGTTATATATTTAGATACGATAGTCTGACTATGTATTACCTGTCAGTGCATCGCACAGTATGACAATTCATCTTAGCTGAAATATGCTAATTTTTACCCGGGAAAACATGCAAATACTGCCTTTAGACTGGAAACAAATGACCCTGTTTTGAAATAAAATATTTAAATCGCCATTTACCGTAAATATTGTGTGCATAGGTTCATCATGTAATATCCCCGTCTTCAGTCTAGGACTGGACCAGAAGCAGCAGCGACTCCCGCCGCCATATTGTTCCTCTCTCCGTCACTAGCAGCGGCTAGAGGAGAGAAACTTATCTCCGGGCTCCGATGAGGGGAGGGGAATTTGAAACAAAACCAGGCACCAGCACAGAGAGAAACTGAGAACAGACAAGTCTCCGCCCTGCTGTCTCTTTACAGACTGTCAAAACCCATTTTCTAATTAGAGAAAACGAAAACGTTTACTTTTTTTTTTTTTTTTTAAGAAATCAGTGTTTTAACGTTTCGGCTTTAAAACATTTAACGGCTAACGCTTACTCTCGCGCTCCTGGTCAATAACATTAAGAACACGGTCTTCTAGGTTACTAACAGGCAGCTGCTAGTCCCGCTCTCTTCCTCCAGGTTTCTATAGTAGAAGTGTTTATGAAACTGACTTCATTTTGGATACGTCAGAGTTAACCTCGTACAGTAAACCACTGCACACTTGAAGCCAATATGGCGAGCATAGGGACCAGTTTCATACCTTTATAAATCGTGTCCTCCCCGCCCTCTGTGTGTCACAGAACCACTGGGGAAACCTGCAGCTAGTATCATAGACATACAGTTAGGCCTAGATGTTGCGAGAAAATATGAAGAGGTGTCAGAGGCAGTAGCACCCCCTTGTGTGTGACTGTATGTACTGCCAGTGAAATTAAAATCAAAATGTATGTGTGAATGATACTATTAGCCAAAAACATAATCAAGATTGTATTTTAATATGGAGTTAAAATACAGATAGCTAGATGTCACCCTTGAAATGGACCTTTGGCTTGAAATTTCTATGAGTTACAGTCTGGAAAAAAGTGTTTCATTGAGGACAACAGCTGGGAAGTAAATCATAAGACAGTGTATGACGTCAAAATACGTTTGATGTTACATCACTTTTGCAGTGATATGCATCTGCATGGCTGTCCATTAAGCGTGGCGGAGATGCCTTTTCACACCTTTTACTATTATTAAACTAACATTACAAGGAAAATAGAAAATCAGAGGACTACCATTTCCATTGTCTAGAATTCAATTAACAAAATGCTCCTATATATATATATATATATATATATATATATATATATATATATATATATATATATATATATATATATATATATATATATATAAAAATATGTAACCTCTTTGTAGAATGATATTACTAATCAGTAGATAGATAGATCTAGATATATTATGTTATATATATATATAATTAAAATTATTAAGTCAAAATCTAACATCACATAAAAAAATGAATTCAGGGTCACCCTTAGCATTCACATAGCAATGCTTACTAAAAAGAGAATAATATCTACTAACGGGGGTGCCCCAATAGGAGACTGAAACGAATTTTAGCATTCAAGAGCATTTTTTGATCCAGCCCTCACAGTTGCCCAAGCTCCCCTCACCTGCCAGGTCGTGTTATTATTAGACAGAAGTAAGAAAAGAGGATACAGTACTACATTTTAATTGTGCCGAGTGCCACTTTTACAAACAATAAAACATCATTGCAAACCTTGATACATCTGTAGTACACAATTTAAACAGTTGAGAATCACTAAGTTATTTATTTATTATACCGAATACACTCCTAAACAATCTTTAAGAAACGGACATTTGCCAAATCTGCCGTCATGCAGGATAAATGCAGTTATTTTTTTATGGATATGGTCATACTTGCCAACATTTGGAAACTGTTCAGTGGGACGCTGGTCATATATATTATCATATAATAGACGTATCCCCCAACTCAACACGACACGACCATCATGACTGTAAAAATAGACATGATGAAGCATTCTTACCTACTTTGTCTATGTTAGTGATCAGCAGATGTGTCAGCCACACAAAGCACGAGCACAGCGTGCTGTTTTCACTAACCACTGTGCAGAATAAAAGCATTTTTTTCTATGGGTAAATATCGGGACTTTCTTCCTATGCATCAGAATGCGGTACATTTGCTATGAAATCAGGACTGTCCTGATCATATAGGGACTGTTGGCATGTATGTACGGTGTCAAAAGACAGTAATAAAAATAATAGATGCGAGGGAGAATGAGTGGATAGCATATGAGGGACATCGCACTACCTACATCTAGTGTGGTGGTGTGAGCGTGCAACCTCAAGGGCCCTAGTGCCGATTGAAGGCATAGAGGGATCTACCACATTAAGTCGGTAGAACTTGGTAAATGTATGCGGAGTAGCCCAACTAGCCGCAGTACAAATATTGGTCAGTGAGGCACCTCTAGAGGGCCCATGACATAGCCACACCTCTGATAGAGTGTGCAGCCACCCTCCCAGGTGGGGGTAGGCTGGCATTAGTATAGGCAGTTGAAACCGTGTCCACAATCCAATGGGATAGTTGCTGCTTAGCGAGGACTTGGCCTCGGGTCCTTTCAGCATGACAGACAAAGAGCTGGTCAGATTGACGCAGTGCTCTCATTCTATTCACATAACCTCTCAATGACCGAACCGGGCAGAGGGAATCTCCTATCCATTTCCTCCACAAAGGGAGGGGGATGGAAAGCCTCTATTTCCACTGACTGATTCAAGTGAAAAGCTGTAATCACCTTAGGGAGGAAAGCAGGGTTCATGTGCAACAATACCCTGTTTCCATTGTTCCAAATACACATACAGGAACTGTGCACGGACAGTGCCTGTAGCTCACTGACCTACTGTCTTCATAGATAGATATTTCAACTCTATGGAATGTATAGGCTCAAACGAGGCCTTAGTGAGAGCCTCCAGTACCACGTCTAGACTCCATTCGGGGAGGACGTCATTTATAGGAGGACATAGCCACCGAGCACTCTTTAGAAAATGGGCCACCAGTTTATGAGCGCCAGTATGGAAGCATGGCATGCAGATATGGCTGCAAGGTACACTTTCAATGTAAAGAGGGATTTACCTGCCTCAAGCAGATCTTGCAGAAACTGTAAAATAATCACTATAGGGCAATAAATGGGATCATGGTCTCTGGCCATGCACCAATTTTGAAAATATTTCCTCTTATAGGTGTACAATGCTTTTGTGGAACAAGCCCTAATGTTCTGCACTGTACCGATGACTGCGTCTGAGAGCCCTAAGGCAGACAGACAGTCCCGTTCAGCTGGAGTCTGCCCGGTTCTGGGTCCCAGAGGGTGCCTTTCGCCTGACTGAGGAGATCCATGTGCAGCAGGATCTCCCAGGGCTAGCCTCGTAGCAGCTGGCAGAGGTTTGAAAACCAAATTCTCCTGAGCCATCTGGGGGCCACTAGGAGAACTGTTGCCTCTTCAATCCTGACCTTCTCGAGGAAATCAGAGAGGTATAGGTGGGAAAGCGTACAAAAGCACTTTGGAACATTCGTGGGCTAAGGCATCAATGACTAGTGGATCTCTGCAGCTGCGGAGGGACAACCACAGGGGACAATGGGTCATCTCTGCCATGGCAAAGAGATCGACCTGGGCTTCCCCGAAGTGTTCCCAAATGCTCTGCACCACCTGAGGACCCTCACTGGAGAGGAGGTCAGCCGCCCAATTCACCAGTCCTGGGAGGTGTACAGCTCGGAGGGACAGGAAGTATCTCTGTGCCCAGATCAGTAGCCAAAAGGCTATGTGGTGTAAGCCCTCCGTGGTGGTTCATGTACACAACTACTGACACAAGGTCCATGCGGACCATGACATGCTGGTTGCAGGGAGGAAATGAACCATTTTCGCTATAGCACGTTTATGTGCAAGGATGTCCATCGACCCCACCAGGATCCGCAGATTCTTCTGCCTGCCCAGACCGCCCCCAACAGGATGTGTCTGTCATCACCACTTGACAGTTGTAAATCACTTCCATCCTTATGCCTTCACTCAGGTAAGGGGCTTGCCTCCACCAGCGTAGCACTCTCCAACATAGAAAAACAATGTCAGCTGACAGTCGCGCGAAGGCCACCATCCTTTTTAGGCACCAAGACGTATCTCAAGTAGAACCCCTCTCTTTGGGAGATATGTTCTACGAGAAAAATGGTTTGTTTTTGACGTAGTTGAGAGCCAAGACCTGGAGAGGGTTGTTCACGAATGTGACCGTGATCCCTCAAAAGGGAGGAGGTCCCGAATGGAATTGCAATGCATACCCGGTCTATATGGTGGCCAGCACCCAGGAGTCTGAAGTGCAGTTGTGCCAGTATTGCAGCTGATGTTGTACAAACGGATGGGTCTGAGGCCACAAGCCTTCAGGGCCCCTACTGGGACTGCTGAGGCTGGGGCGGAGGCTGTCAGGGGCAGTTCTGCTGGAACTGTCTCCCTGGGAGCTGGTGCGCTGGGCCCCACGTCCAGCATTTCCCCATCCTTGCTGATGGCTCCTTGCTGCGGAGGCCTGGAGGCGATGCCTCAGGTCACCCCGTGGTGCCATAGGAATTGTCCTGTTTATCGTAGTAACTGCTAGACGCCATTGACTCCCCATTTCCCGTGCCGAGGCATGGGAGGGGAACATTGCAGCCAATTGTCAGTACATCTCTCATTCTGTATGAGAGTGTTGCAGGATCTCATCTACCTCTGGTCCAAAGGTATAGCCAGGGAAGATAGGCGTGTCCAGTAAGATGGACTTGTCCGCATATGGGACCCTCACCTGAGACAGTCACAGCTGTCTGTGCACCTCCACTAAGCCTCCCAGGCTTCTGCCCGTGGCTTGCCCTTGGAACCCTGATATCTGCAATAAAGTGCTGGAGATTGTGCGTAGCTCTGAAGCTGGCAGCTCAAGAAGGGTAACAGAGTGCAGCATGCCATCCAGGTAGGCCATCAAGAGGCCTCCTGTGTTTGCAAGGTGTGTCACCCGTGCTTCGGCTGCGTAAGCCTTTTTCAGGTGGGCTTCCTGATCCTACATTGGTCGTTAGGGCATACAGGATCCTTGGACAGACCTCCTACTGAGGGGGCTCGTATTAGGGCCGCTATGGTGGAGTCCACCAGAGGGAACTGTGCCAGCCTTATTGCCTCTGCACCTTCCATGGAGGAAAGTGTAGCCGTGCTCTTGGATACACTGAGCACTGAGGTCGGGTGTTGTTAGGAGGATTTGAACTCCTCCAGAAAGTCCAGGAACACTGGAAGGGGCTGGAGGGTCGAAGTCTGTGCTGGTCTGAATACAGACCTGCACTGTTCGGAGACTGCCTTCCAGGGGACCTGGAGGAAGTTGGTGGTTTGCTCCATAAGCACCCGAACCAAGCTCGAGGGCGCTGGAACCCCAGGCTCTAAGGCAAGGGGGAGCCTGCTGCCTGCTTAATAGCTTGAGTATTTGGGTGATCTGACCCTTTAACTCAGCAATGTCCCTCGTCTGATCTGCATTCCTCGCTTTCTTCCTACCCCTCGAGGGGGATCTAGAGCAGTTGCAGGACGAACTGGCTGGAGCCTTTTGCACATGTCTTCAGATTCTCATGCCTTCAGATTCTTGCATTCCTCTGTAAACTCTTTTCAAAATGCTATCCACTGCTGATGTGATGGAGCACCATCTGTTGGGAAAACAGGGCTACTGCATTAGTTGTAACAGAATTTACCTGGTATTACGTGTGCCTTTGGAATCCATGTTGTCGACTGCTTTCGTAGACTTACAATAAATGGAATTGTCTTTTTATATTGGGGTGAGGAGAGTTGAAAGGATACTGTATTATATGTTTCTTGTAGATGTTTTGTGGAATTTGTTTTAATGGAAATGCCCAATGATTGAGTGAGAGAAACTGGAAGTGAAATGAAGGCGATTATATATACAATGAACTAAGAAAATACAAGCCCATTCTGCCTACATGACAAGACAGAGAATATAATATCTCAATTGGCAAGTGTATTATATTGCATACAGAATATTGTATAATATTTGTTTTCAATTCATCAGGTATTATTCATTGTATATGGTTATAGCCTTATAGTACAATACATTATTACTGTTTTCCTTTTCAGGCCCTTTAATGTACAAGTGTTAAAAGCAGTAACAGCTTTATCAGACAGTTTCTCAAAAAGCTGTTTCTCAATAGGTCAAAATGGCAACCACCTATGCTAGCTGTAGCCCAAGTTGAAAGCAAGTAAAACACCAGTTGAAAGAAATAAATCCACACAGGAAGGACTCTTCTTCAGCTAATTATATTTGATACCTTTGTTGAGGCAAAATTAGAGACAGCTAGGAATCAAACCCACATACTGTTAATCTAATGATGTTTCATTTAATAATTGTACCATTTGGATAGTGCTGGTGTGTGTTACCAACCGATATTAGTGATATGCCTTAATAAATTATACAGTTTTATTGGCAGTTTTTATGTACTGACAAAAGTACAACATGTTCACACATAATCATTTAATATGGCAATAACATGGTGTGGCAAAGTGGTTGGTAAGGGGAACAGATGTCGCTGTGATGCTGTGCAGGAGTGATGAACAGACAACGGTGATTCAGTGAAATAAAGTGCTTTTATTTGTAATCCAGGTCTGGTGACCGTCAAATAATAAATCCCCGGCTATACACAACAATGTGTAAAACCCGGGTATAGAAATAACAGGGCACTGTCCCGAACAAAACAAACACACGGTCACCAGTCCTGGGTGAGTGCAGACGTGCGTGTGCGGTGGTGAAGACACGGGTAATTCGTGACGGTTGGTGCATTGGTGATCCGGTTTGTGCTGACCCTCACGACAGCTCCGGATTTGTGCGTTTAGCTGTCTAGTGGTAAAAACACAGATATTTACACAGACACAAACAACACTCTTTCTTTTCTTTTAATGAGAGCTCCTCTCTCGATCCTTCTGTCTCTCCAGCGTTTTACCCAAACGAAGGAAAAGATCAGCGTTACCCTGGCCCCTATATGTAGTCCCGCATGATAGCTAGGTAAACGGTTGCAGCTGCCTTATTACTTGCAGCTGCCTCTCGTTTACCTTTCAAATCAATACGGTCTTACAACAGAGTCGCGCTTCTTTCCAGGCTGACCCACTTCCCTGACCCGGAAACGAACTGTCAGGCCAGCCCTTCCAGATACTTCTCCTCTCGTTCTTTAGCGCCCTCACAGGTCGGGAGGAAGATTCGTCACCAGAACTCATCTATCCGTCACACATGGCCAAAAACAAGAAGATAGTTAAATAGCAAAAGTTATGTTTGTTATACAGTCATGTCAGTGACCTGTTGCTTTCCTTCTTATTCCCTCACTCATGACATTGGTTAGACTTCTTTGGGTTTGACAAGCTGCTAAGAGGGATGCAATAGGGCAGATTACATTTTTGAAAGAGTAGAGTGAAGACTGAAGTATCTGTAGCCAGAAGCCAATTGTTGCAATTGTTCAAATGTATCTAGTCACTCAAGTCCTTCTCTAAGCATGACAGCACAAGTTATGGGACCATTTACAATCTCCAAACTTATCTGAAGTACTCTGTGAATTTCATTTAACTTAACTTGCTGTATTATATCTATATATATATATAATATAGATATATAATATATATATATATATATATATATATATATATATACTGTGCAAAAGTTTTAGGCAGGTGTGAAAAAAATGCTGTAAAGTAAGAATGCTTTCAAAAATAGAGATGTTAATAGATTATATTTATCAATTAACAAAATGCAAAGTGAGTGAACAGAAGAAAAATCTACATCAAATCAATATTTGGTGTGACCACCCTTTGCCTTCAAAACAGCAGCAATTCTTCTAGGTACACTTGCACACAGCTTTCGCTGTATTTTTGGATTCGTTGTCATGCTGCAGAATAAATTTGGGCCCAGTCAGATGCCTCCCTGATGGTTTTGCATGATGGATAAGTATCTGCCTGTACTTCTCAGCATTGAGGAGACCATTAATTCTGACCAAATCCCCAACTCCATTTGTAGAAATGCAGCCCCAAACTTGCAAGGAACCTCAACCATGCTTCACTGTTGCCTGCAGACATTCATTCGTTTACTGCTCTCCAGCTCTTTGGCGAACAAACTGCCTTCTGCTACAGCCAAATATTTCAAATTTTGACTCATCAGTCCAGAGCACTTGCTGCCATTTTTCTGCACCACAGTTCCTGTGTTTTCGTGCATAGTTGAGTCGCTTGGCCTTGTTTCCACGTCGGAGGTATGACTTTTTGGCCGCAAGTCTTCCATGAAGGCCACTTCTGACCAGACTTTTCCGGACAATAGATGGGTGTACCAGGGTCCCACTGTTTTCTGCCAATTCTGAGCTGATGGCACTGCTGGACATCTTTTGATTGCTAAGGGAAGTAAGCATGATGTGTCTTTCATCTGCTGCAGTAAGTTTCCTTGGCTGACCACTGCGTCTATGGTCCGTTTCTTTGTGCTTCTTCAAAAGAGCTTGGACAGCACATCTGGAAACCCCTGTCTGCCTTGAAATTTCTTCCTGGGAGAGACCTTGCTGATGCAGTATAACTACGTTGTGTCTTGTTGCTCTGCTCAGTCTTGCCATGGTGTAAGACTTTTGACAGTAAACTGTCTTCAGCAACCTCACCTTGTTAGCTGAGTTTGGCTGTTCCTCACCCAGTTTTATTCCTCCTACACAGCTGTTTCTGTTTCAGTTAATGATTGTGTTTCAACCTACATATTGAATTGATGATCATTAGCACCTGTTTGGTATAATTGTTTAATCATACACCTGACTATATGCCTACAAAATCCCTGACTTTGTGCAAGTGTACCTGGAAGAATTGATGCTGTTTTGAAGGCAAAGGGTGGTCATACCAAATATGGATTTGATTTAGATTTTTCTTCTGTTCACTCACTTTGCATTTAGTTAATTGATAAGTATAATCTAGTAACATGTCTATTTTTGAAAGCATTCTTACTTTACAGCATTTTTTCACACCTGCCTAAAACTTTTGCACAGTACTGTATATATATATATATATATATATATATATATATATATATATATATATATATATATATATATATATATATATATATATACACACATAATGTGTGAATCATTCAGGGGTGATAGGGTAATCCTCTCTAATGATTCTTCATTTCTTCATAATGCACTTGATAATGTAGTACTGTAATTTATTCATTACACCAAGTTCAAGCTATTCCAAATCATAATCATCTCACAATAACATAATTTATGTGAAAGCATACAACAGTGTTGTAACAAGAATCATTTGCCACTTTAATGCACATGGCTCAAATGGATTAATTCAGATTTCTAACATATTGCTAACATTTACACATAAACAATTTTAACGTGGCAGAATCGTGGGGAGGAGTGGGGGGGGTGTTCCGATTTATTTATTTATTTATTTAAAAATATATATTAGAATTATTTGTCATCCTACACAAATATCAAATCCATTGTTCCTGTTCTGTACCTTTAAAGATGGCTAAGGGAGTGACGTATTGCGTATATGACGGTAGAATCGGGTAGTGCAGCAGGTCTGAACCTCGCCTTCCTCTATTGCAGACACACAGAGCACACAAATACTGAGGGGATAAAAACAGTGCTTGGAATAAAGAAACTAAGCCTAATCATGACCGAAACCACGAAGACGCACGTTATCCTTCTATCCTGTGGCAGTTTTAACCCCATCACCAAGGGGCACATCCATATGTTCGGTAGGTTTTTAAGTTTAATATTTTGTTGGGAAGGATGCTTTAATGTTACTTGCTGGCTGGGGTCCACATCTGTTGGGTGGATGCTGCTCTAATGTGAGATTTAGCTAAGAAATTAAAGAGAAGAAAATAAAACAACGGCATAGTATTAAGTTAACATATTGTACAGCGCATATCTGATTTAATTTCCTTGCTGCTTATTTCTAAATCCGGGTCGTTACCGTCGATCGCTGTCCAGTACTAGTGGTGCTGAAATTGCTTACTGGTTTAGAAATTGGGAGTTTGTATTATCAGGTGATTGGTGCATATTATTGATAAGCGACTTGCCTTTGTTTACACGCGTAGTGCGCATATCAATTTAGGTAATTCACACATAGATAAAAAAAGGACACTATTGTTTGCTGGATAATGTCATTTATTAAAGTTAATTGTAAGTGTTCTAGAGGTTAGTCGATGGGTTTGTGGATTGTTTTTATTATTTATGTAGAAGACTCACATCATGTAATTTACTGTCTTTCGTCAGAAAAGGAAGAAAAGTGAATTATCCTTCGCATACCTAGTTGTTACTCGACTGCTGCTCACATTTTACTGCGTCATCCGGATGAAGAACGACCTCCTTTGTTTAGTTTAAGCATAAACTGATAATCTGAACAATTCTGGAAAAGATCCATCAACCAATTGTGATATAACCACTTTCTCGAAACGAGCACACGATTCAACATTGTACAGCCTCTGTAAGAACCCTGGAAATAATTTGTTTTTGTCTAAATTATCAAATATACTACTACTAACTGTTCTATTTATGGTTTGGTTTAAAGTAGAACAAAAACAAGTGCATTTCTGACACATTGTACCTCTTGTAATTATTTATATTATTTTACACTGTCTGGTGGATAGATTGACAAAGGTATTTATAATATGCCTGTTGTTACTAGTGGCTCATAATGTCATGAAAATTCCTAAGCAGGTCAACCCATGCTGGAATGGTTCAAGCCTTCTGTAGAATTCTAGAATGAAGTGTGAATCAGGTTGGAGTTGGTGTGAACCATTCTAGAATGGAATAGATTCTGATGTTGCCTTGAGGAATTTGGTGCAGTTTTTTTTTACCTAAATTATATATGTCCATAGGAAAGGAGATGTAGACTGAAAGAAATATTATGTGAATCATATTCACAATAATTGCCTAAACTGACTTTTGCTAGTCATACTTCAAAACTCAAGCGACTTTGGGCTATTTAGTTGCATCAATGAACAATAAATGCAAGTACTTCACATATGTAATTTTAGATGGACATGTTTTCCATTTGCATTGTTTAAAAAAAAATAGCACACATGATATTTTAAAACTGGAAACAATTATGGCTTTAATCCAGCGACCAAGGGTTCACTGTCAAACTTTATTGGTTATGAAAATGTATTGTAAATTCAGTTTTTTTGTAGCTGGGATTTAATTGAGATATTCTTTCTGCATCTGTCAAATATTACGGACACACTTTGTTCTTTATTTAAGACCATCCATAAGGCAATCTACATTATTCATTTTACATTCTTCAACCTCTTTGTCAGACTCATTGCAATACCAAATGTTTTGTCAAAGTAGTAATAATTACTGAAATTACTGATTGCTGTTTGATGAAGCGTTCAGTCTGGTCATCTTCATTTCTCGTTAAGCCTGTTAGACAGAGCTCAATAGATATTTTCAGCTTATAATTTCACTGTGGAATACTGTATAACTTTATCAGAATCTAAGACAGGCCTATTAGGTCACCACAATAGACTGATTCTCTCTGTCTTTGTTATGTTGGAAAATTGTGACAGGGTCGTCATCAAGTTTTTCAAAAGCACTAGGTTGCAGCATATTGCAGCATTGTATTGACCTTGCATAGTTTTGCAGTCCTCCAGCACAATGACGTGATTTTGTTTTGTTATTGTGTAACAATTCATTGCAAGTCAGATTGTGAACATTTGATCAGTTTGTCACGTTGGTCAAGTTTGCATTGTGAAAGGCACCCTCCATCCTTATTGTGATCTGTAATCGATTGATTAGCCTGACTGCATCTTGTATAGAGCAAGCGATTGCAATTCAGACTCCTCATTAATGACATTACTTGTTAGTTTTGCAATTCCCCACGGAGACAGGATTTGCTACTAAATCCTAATGAAGTCCTCCATTACATCTGTGAAACAGTCTCTTAGATTATTATTATTATTATTATTATTATTATTATTATTTATTATTATTATTATTATTATTATTATTGTGTTGTTGTTGTATTAACTGTACACTTTACAGTTCCAATATTGTTTCAGTGAGCAATGGCTTTCCACTCTTTTTAAAATAATCTTCCTACCTCTTCACACTGTGTATGACTGACCTGGCTGTGTTCTTATCAAATGCTCAGTTATCTCCGTCTGTGTCTCTCTCACCTCACATAGGACACACTGTCTTCTCCTGACTGACCTCAGCTTTGCATGTCTTCAGCACATTTGTATGTCTGTTTGTCTGTCTGTCTCTCTCTGCCTTTCTGTCTTCCTATTTGTCCGTCCATCCACCCCGGTTGTGTTTTGACAATTGGGAGAGTTTCACAATTAATACAAAAGGATGTACCATTAAAAACAAGTTTTTATTTTTTATGTTACAGAATCTTTAGAGGTAGAGAGGCTGCTTTCAATTTCCTGAGGATATAGTTTCAGGCTTATTACTGTGGCATTATTTGGTAGTTTTCCCTGTAGCATTTACAGTACCAATGATTGATTTGTATTTGATCTTAAAACACAATCTAAATACATCATAGAACGTAAGCAGTAATGGTCCCGGGTGTGTCAGTTATCTGGAACTGAATGGCTAAACTGGGTACAGTGATGTCATTTTGTGGTAGGATCTGCATCTAATAATCTCACTGTCACTGTGAATCAGTATAGCCAGTGCTCTTTAGGGCATAGAAATTACTTTATCAGAAGAGCTCTCATTCCATACAAAATACAAAACACAGAGCACTCACTGCCTGTATACAAGCATGTTGCAGAATTGTGCACACAGCCACTGAAGGGGTTGTACAAGGTTGATAATGCACATTACCCAGGGCAGTGAAGCATGCAAGTAAAAAGAGATCTGGGGGGATTTGCAGACTGAGATGTGGAACCATTTCCCCTGACTGTGACATTCCAAGTCACCTCTATTCAGCTTACTGTAGTTGCTGGTATATTATTATATTATTTATCCAACTGCTTTTTTATTCTTATGTTTGTAAAGCCTTTAGTGCATTGGTAAAAGTGTAAACGTTATAATAATATAAATACCTTTCTTATCCCTGTAAAATTTGTAGTAACTCCCAACACTGAAAAATAAGAGGCTGTCTCAAGAACATTATTGTAAAACACAAGTCTATAGAGATTTACCACCAGCATCTATCTGTAGCTACACAAAATAGAAAAAGACTCTTCACAGCTAATAAATAGCTTGTATGTAATTTCACAAGCTTATTTTCTGCAAGTTGGACCAGAAATATTATTAAGTTTCACTTGTTTATACCTCCCGTGATTTCCATTTGGAGAATCTGCATTACAATGGCTTTGGCTGTCATTGAAACCTGGAAACCAGAATTGAAGGTATCAGCTGACATATTCATCTGTTTGTACACAGTTTGTATTGATTTTGTACTCGGCCTGTATGGAATCATTTTCACTTCGTCTTGTGGTAATGTATTAATCGAAAAAAAAAAAAGAATAATGTGAGCTGCATCAGTTAAGGGAAAGTGCAATAAAAAATGAAGCTAGGGTTTAAATTGGATACCAAGAATCTTAAAGCCCACTATCTGTGTAGCTAGTCATTCAGAGGGTGGCAGTGAGGAATTGGTTAAACTGTATTTACTTGATTTTAGAAAAGTCATCTTACCTTCTGATTCCTCATTTTCAGGCAGCTTTGTGTATAACACACACACATGCACAAGCACACGCACGCACACTCCACAGCAACTAAGGTACTGCACACATCCATTATTAATCGGTTTAAAACTTGCCATTGAACTGTAGTTCGCAGATTGATGAAGCTTTGTTGTTGTTGGTTTTATGTTAAAAGCATATAGGGGTGAATAGGTTTGCTGCTCCGGAATTGGGTGGATTGATGAGCGGGAGCTTTTCTTGATGTGCCTGCGGGCAAGAGCTGAAGATATCAGAGTCAGCAGCTTTTTCTCAGTGCAGTGTGTCCTGTTAAGGGGGAGTGAGACTGCTGCAGACAGGCAGTGTTTACGGTCTACTGTTTACTTGCTCCTGTTGTTTTATTAGCAGTAAACAATTAATAATCGTCATTTGTTATATTAACATATATATATATATATATATATATATATAATATATATATATATATATATATATATATATATATATATATATATATATATATATATATATGACCAATCAACCTTTTTCCTGGTGGCACAGTATCATGGTTTCAAATTTGAAGAACGAATTTCTCAGAATACGGTTTGAAACTGGGTGGACTCCCAATAACCACAATAAATAAATCTGAAGACTGCATCATTAAAGGAATTCAAGCAGCATTTTAGCCAAAGAAATGCAAAGAAGATGTGTTTTCTGTCAGCTCATTAAAGCATGTCAGCAAAGGAGAGATACAGAACAAGATCTTATCTGTGGGTTGGGAGTAAACAAGAAAAGCTAAAATTTGACCAAAAACATAATGTTTGATTGGTAGAAAAGTGGAGGACAGTACTTTGGTCTGATGAGTCAAAATGGAAATCTTCAGATCTAAGAGGAAGCTGGGAGAGATACCTGCTACAAATACATTTTAATCCATTGTGCTATGCCATCAGAAACATTTGATTGGTCAGAATGTGGGTATGTGATCATCCGTGTACTGCAGGAAACCTGAAATCCCGAGACAATATTAGGAAAAAACTTCAGGATAGTTTCCCTTGTGATATTACAGTATTCATATCCAATGTATTCAATCAATGTTCAAAAGCAGACCATTTATTTATTAGACAATATGTAATAGGACGGTTAACATAAAATCAACTTCTTCACAAGAGTGACCTACTTTACTGTGCTGCCTTTATACCTTAACCCTTTAAACTCCAATCAGTGTCCACAATCAAACAGCAGTAAAATGTTGTCAATCTGCAATGCCTCCTGCAGATTGACAACATTAAGGTAAAGGAGTTAAGGAAGATGCAATAGTAGTGGTAACATGTGTGTGTGTGTGTGTGTGTATATATATATATATATATATATATATATATATATATATATATATATATATATATATATATTTTTTTTTTTTTTTTTTTTTTTTTTTTTTTTTTTTTGATTGCTCAGCTTTTTTGTAGCTGGAAATAACTGAAAAACATTACAAAATATGGCAAAACTATTGCTTGGAAATAGATGGCTTGTCAAATAGGTTATAAACCTGCTGAATTCGTCCTTTTCTAGTGTTCCTTTTGGCATGAATGCTGTAAGTGGCAGATTAGCAAACAGAACAGCAAAACATGGTATTACTCCCTTATTTTCTTCCTGACCTTAATTAGAATGTCGCTTCACCAATGCTTCCCACTTACCGAACAGGTAACTGAATATCACTGGGTGACCTGCATTACCTCTGTAAGAGCCTTTTTTTACACCTTGAACCCAAGCAACAGATGATACCAAGCTACCGAACCCAGGAGGTTAGAGCCCACCTGGAAGTCTCCACTCATACTCTGGCTAGCAGTGGTTTCTGGATTCCACTGAATGCAAAATCACTTTTCATGGGTTGAGGACATTTGTGGCTTTATTACTTTCACATGAATATATTTAATACATAATTTACCAGAATCAAAAGATGCAGGTATGTGCACAATCACATCAATACATTGCAGCACAAAAACTACCCAAACAAGTCCAGCCTCTGCCAGTCACATTCCCTTGTGTGTCATGCTTCATTCACACTCTCCAGACCTACAGGGTTACTGAACTGTAACTGCTTCATCTGATGCCAATTAGCAAAAATTCAGCCTCTGCCTGCTGGGGAAATGGGCTGAAGTGACTGAGAAGGGATTTTGTTATGAGATTCAAACAAGGTAGTGTCTCAGTATGGCTTTTGAAGAGGCCCATTACTGACTGGGAAGTCCAAAACTGGTCGTCTCATTAGCCTTTTAAAAAATCAACAATGTTTCATCAGATAAGCTTTAAATGTTTACTGTTGCCAATAAAATAGTAATTTTATACATGTGTGAACATTTCCTTCATTGTATCAGTATTATCACTGTTTTATAATTAGGGAAATGGTGGCCTATTTTGAGCAGAACTGTTCTGATTATTAACTTAGTTGATCAGGTAGTCATACATTATAGATGTTAAGAAAATATGAAAAGAAGAACTGACAGAAAGCACAGATGAAAGTAGGATGGTAATAATTCTCTCTTTTTTTTTTAAATAGTCAAACCTTTTTCCTGATAACTCCTAAAATCACTGTGACACTGTGTTGTGCTCAGCATTTAATAAATGAACAAATAGAAAATAAAAGGTTGTAAGACAAACAAAACACAGGATACGGCACTTTAGCCAAAACAAAGAGACAGACAAAATGAACTACACAGACAAACACGATCAGCTGAAATCATTTATTTACATGACTTTTTTACTTTCTGCTCTCCACACCCATTCTCCACTCACAGAACACACAACCCCGAGTGAGTGAAAACATGCTGCTTTTATGCAGCTGTACCGAGACTCAACTGCTAATCAATTATTCAATTGGAGTCTCGGTACAACTGCACGTGAATTAATAAAGTGCAATTCCCCATTCTCATATATTATTACATTTTACCTGCACATGAAGTGCTGTGTAATCCTCGTGCCTAAATACAAATATACATTTTAAACCACTGGTGTTACACAAACTCATTTATATCCCGTGTACCAATGAGTATACACCAACAATAACAGACTACACGTAACATACAACACAAATTAATAGCCCAGGGACAGGGCACTTTGCCACACACTGGTATCAATTTTTTTTTTTTAATTGGATACAGTAACTTAAAATGAGCAACTCTGTAGCAGAGGTGTACTGTTATTTTGTGGGTATCCACTGAGAGACACAGAGGGCCAGTTGCAGCGCACTTGCAGAGTTAGTACAGAGCTGCTTACTAGCTAATATGGTACTATCTCGGGATCATCCCCAGCTGCGTACTAACTTAATACCAATTGCAATGAAATAAAGTTGGGGACTAGCTGATCCCTGGCTTTAGTACAGTACTAAGGGTGAAGCTTTGTTGGTGTGTTACCAAACAGGAACTGAAGAGTGTGGTTTGTTCCAGTTTTTTCTCATGAAAACAGTGGTGTGGAGTTCTTTAGTGTGACAGAGAATCTGAATATTTGAATGACCATTGCTGCACATGAATTTGAAGTCACATCAATGTTCTCCATAAATTATATAGTTGATAAGTATTGGACATAATGATCATAATGCGTTTTGCCTCGCACCGATTACCACGTTGCCAGAATTTGCTTGCAATTTTCTAAAATGGCAAGTGATGTGTGGGAGAGTAGGGATTAACAACATAATAAAACAGGATCACTTACCAAAGGAGATTAGGAAGCGAGTCAGAATCGGGATACAGATGGAGGTGTGCTTCATGCTTTTCAAACACGGAACCAACTTGCAAGGTACATGTTAAACATATTGATCAGCATTTTGTTTTGTTGTGATCCTAGTATTTTCTGTTATGAGGACTGTAATAAACAAAAAACAAAACGGTGAGGTCTTTTTTCTTTGTACAATGTGTTAAATGTGAGTTTTCACTTGCGTGTAAATCTAAAATAAAAAAACAGAAGTAAACCACAGTAATGATATTACATTATGAAAATGTGTCTTTTGCCAATGTGTTTCTTGTACAATACCAGGGTTATAAAAAAAGCCCTAAAAACATCTAAAAATGTCTCTGCTTCTAAAAAGTTATCATTGACGTGAACCATTGAATGTTTATGTCTGACTGAAAATGGTACCGACCCCAGGATCTTTTGCCAATTGGAACAATTAAACATACACAGAAACACAACAGAGAAGCACACTGAGCATATTATTGTAAGATAAGTAATAAAAAAGCAAAATGCATAAAAGTAAAAGGGATATATAACGCTCGTAACCATCTTATCTAGTTTCGCGTAGTAATACTTAGAACCGGATCATGGTGTTGATTTACATGTTTACCAACATCCAAATACCTACAAACATGTTTTGCTAAGACGGTTAGGGACACTTGTACGGCACCTCTGAAGACATGTGCCCTTTTCGGGATATTTAATCTCTCAAGTTTGTATTCTTTTTCTGGTCTTCCTAAATAGTATTTAGTCTATTGATAATAAATATGACTGTTTATGTACTTGCTGAAACAGGATAACGACCCCAGGAACATTTCGTAGGTTTGTCATGGTCCCTCAATTTTTAATTTTTTAGAACAGTCATTGTCCAGTAGTGTTCCTGACTAATATGTCAAAAAGGGAAACAAAACTGAACCAGGTAACTACAGACCAGTAAGCCTGACTTCTATTATATGCAAATGGAAACTATAATAAGAGCCAAAATGGAAAATTACCTATATGGTAACAGGGTACTGGGAGACAGTCAACATGGTTTTAGGAAAGGGAGATCGTGTCTAACTAACTTGCTTGATTTTTTTGAGGATGCAACATCGATAATGGATAATTGCAAAGCATATGAAATTTAGATTTCCAAAAGCTTTTGACAAAGTCCCGCACAAAAGATTAATTCTCAAACTTTGGGATACACATGTTTCTACTGCCTGAAAGTGTGGTAACCAGTCCACAGGGATCAGTATTAGGTCCTCTGCTATTCCTAATCTACATTAATGAATAGGTATAAGCAAACTGTTAAATTTGCAGACGACACAAAAGTAGGAGGAGTGGCAAACACTGTTGCAATCTACACAGAAACACAACAGAGAAGCACACTGAGCATATTATTGTAAGATAAGTAATAAGTGCAAAATAAATAAAAGAAACAGGGATATTTTGCGTAGACCATCTTATCTTGTCTCGGCATAGTAATACTCTAAAACAGCGCCATGGTGTTGATTTATCATGTTTACGCAACATTCCAAGATCCCTCCAGCCTTTAAAGCCGGTTAGACACTCTGTACCACCTTTGAAAATAGCCCTTTTTTAATATTTAATCTCTCAACAATAAGTCTCTGCTTCTAAATGAATTTATCATTGATCATGATATTGATTGTTTATGTCTGACTGAAACATGGTACCGACCCCAGGATCATTTTCTGCTTAATCAAACAGCCCCTCAGGGTTTTAGTTTTTTAGAACAGTCTCGTGCTACAGGTCGTGGTGGTGGACTAGCTGTCATTCATCGGCTCGACGCTAAAATTAAAATGGTGTCCACTCCAAGCTTTAGCTCTTTTGAATGCCTAACATTCAAAATAGGGACAGCCTTGCCTATGTTTTCAGTTTTAATATATCACCCTCCCAAAGTGAATACTACATTTCTCTCAGAGCTAATTGACCTATTAACGTCCTTGTTTATTTCATATAACAGGATTTTTACTTGATCTGGGGAACTCTGCTGGGTTATCAGTTTCTAATCTGCAAGTATATGAGTTTGGCATTTCAGATCATTTAGCTGAGCTACTGGATTTGGAAATCTCTGTAGCTCTTTCTAATAAGAAACACATCATTACATTTTGTAATCTAAAATCAGTTGATTTCACTGCACTCTCTGATGCTATTCAGACCTTCCTCCCTATGTAAGGCTCAGCCTAACTCCTTGGAGAATGCAGTTGAATTGTATAATGACACATGAAAAGATATCCTGATCTATTTATCCCACCAAAAAACACGTTCTGTTTCCTTCTCCTGCGCCTCTCCCTGGTACACAGCCGAACTACGATCTATCGAAGCTGAGGGCTGAAAGTTGGAGCGTTTGTGGAGAAAATCTAACCTAACTGTTTTTTCTCTAGCCTCTAAACAGCATCACTGTGATTATAAGGATGCCCTAAAATCAACTAGGGCCTATTTTTATTCCCAGCTGATTGAGAATGGCCATGGCAACCCAAAGTATCTTTTTTCTACTATAAATCAAATGCTACAGCCAGCAAGCAAAGCTTCTCCATCCGTATCTATTGACCAGTGTAATACATTTGCCAAATTCTTTCAGGATAAAATTGTTAACATTAGAAACCAACTATCACCCACTGTTATTCCTGCTGCAAAATTAATTTCTTCTGCGTGCCTAGGTTACTTTTTTACTTTAATCAGCTAGTAACTAAATCTAAATCTACAACGTGCCTCCTGTGAGTGTAGCAGTAGAAAAAGTTGACTATAATTCAGAAATAGCTTTACCAGAATGGACAGTTAAACATCTGGAACTTCAATCCTATATAGGTTGGTTCACATTTGTGCTCATTTCACATAGATTCAAGGCTTTAACATAATTTGCCAGTATTATTTTACAGCCCTGACCTAAAGCCTCAAATTAAAGCCACAGTAAATTTGACCAGGTGCTGCGATGTTTGGCCTTAGCATTGGAAGACAAGCACAACCTGACCAATAAGTTGCCACCCGTTCCATCAAAACATTACACACAAATGACAATATTCCTCCTTCCAGGAGAGCAACCATCAAGAAAGGATGTTAAAACCAAGCCTCATCCAGGACAACTGGAAGCTGCTAGAGACTGGAACATGCTGGCAGATGTTGGTGAACGGCTTATTTTTCCACCTAAGAGCCACCACTAACCTTTGACCAGATAATGTGGTCTGGATCAGCATGCCTTGTTCATCTAGTAGAGTTAACAGTGCCATGGGAGGATGCTGTGGATGAGGCGTATGAGAGGAAGAAACTTCGGTATGCTCAACTAGCTGCTGAAGTGGAACAGCAAGGACGGAGAGTCTGAGTTTACCCAGTGGAAGTCGGTTGTCGAGGATTTGTGGCACACTACAACCCAAAAGTTGCATTGCGCAGTGAAGAACTTATCTGAAGCATCAGAAAGGAGCAGCAACTGGCTGTGGTTGAGACGGTAAGATTCTAGATGGGGATCTCAAGCACAATCGAAAGAAAGCAACGCTGATGTACGGGTAAGTAAGCTGGGCTGAGTTGAGTGGGGGACGGAGGGGGGTGATGCTGGGACGCCAGAATCACTGTTGAACCCTCTTGAGGTGTTGTGGGCTAGTCGACAAAACACTGAGGACAGAAGGTGACTGCTTGAAGACCCTGGAGATGTACCCTACTTAGCTCAATCCAGACAGTTGTCATGCTGATGCGCTGGGGGACCACACTGTGGTTGATCCCCGTAGCCAGCATCGCAGCCGTTGTGTGTGCTGATGCACTGGGGAGGCAAAATAAGCTGAAGGATATCTACATCAACAGATGGAAAGAAACGCAAATGGATGGAGATGCAAATGGATCACATTAGTTTACTGTAAAGCTACATCTTATTTGATGCTTATCTTGGCGAGAGCCAAGTTCAAATCAGCATGAAGTTTTAACATCTACTCTCATGTAATGGAAATCATGTGTGGAAATCCGGGAGGGTGAGATAGCTTTGGAGACAGATGCTTTGACCCAGAAGCAACTTTGAAGAGACCATACTGGCGTTCGACTGCACTGAAATGTATTGCTGGCTAAGATAAGGCTGTGCTCAAAGAGACTTCTCATTCCCTCACATCACAGAGCCTGCTTTTCACTCCAGCTGGTGGAATAGAACTGAAGGCCTAAGATCAGGACTCCATCATGCAGCACAGAAATGGGAGCAACTTTAACTTTCAATATTCAACTTTAATTTTCTTTACAAGAAATCTATTACAGCTTTAATTAAAGGAATTGGAATTAATAAAACTGCATTAATCCAGGATTGATAAACTACACCCTTTTTTAGTTAACCATACATTCTATGGATAACTCTAATCTTGTATTAAAAGGGGTCCAGCAGTTACAATAAGGTACACTAATTCAGACCCCCACACAAAGACGATCAACACATGCAGTACAATAATATCAGAGCAACTACCTTGGTTTACATCAACCTTAATTCTAACTGTGACAAAGCTTGGTGAAGGTTTTGGATATTAAGATGCATTTTTGTTGTTGTCTCTTTGGACATACAACCATCTCAAAATGGCAATATAGTTAAGCTCAGAATTACAAACCTTTGATGTATTAAAAAAAGCATAAAAAAGAACAATATTTATAACTGCACTTGACAATTAAATTAAAAGATTTTATATAATACCTATCTTCACCCCCATTCATTAGCTGTGGGTGATATTCGTAGTGGAGATTCAGGCCGTCATACATAGCCTCCTCTATTTCGGTACTATTCCTGCTGTACTTGCCTCTAATGTTTTTGCGCCCTATGTGCAAGACTTTACATTTATTCACATTCAATTTCATCTGCCATGTGTCAGCCCAAGCTTGAATCTTTTTTAAATCTCTTTGTATTATTAAAATTGCTGATTGGCTACCCCTCCCAGTTTTGTGTCATCTGCAAATTTGCATAGTTTACTGATTTTTGTCTTGGTCCAAGTCATTTATATAGATGAAGAATAGCAATGGCCCCAATACTGATCCCTGTGGTACCTCACTTGATACGTTACTCCAGTTTGATGCCTTGCCTCTATTTATAACTCTCTGTTTTCTATCTTGTAACCAGTAATGAATCCATGCTGCTACTTTACCATTTATTCCTACTGATTTCATCTTTAGATATAGCCTTTCATGCAGACAGTACTTTGTCAAACTCTAAGTAGATTATGTCATACACACTATCCTTGTCCACTCTAGTAGTCACATCTTGAAAGAAATCTAGTAAATTAGTTAAACAAGATCTACCATTTCTAAAGCCATGTTGGCTGTCACCTATAATATTGTTACTACATAAATATTCCTCCATTTTGGTCATTATAGTTTCCATGATTTTACATATGATTTATGTTAAAATTATAGGTCTGTATTTCCCAGGGTCAAATGTGTCTCCTTTTTTAAATGTAGGAACCACATTGCCAATTTTCCAGTCCTGTGGGATGGCTCAATTATTTCTAGATTTATTGAATATATAACATATTGGTTTATAAGGATTCCATTGGGCCCTGAGGAATTCTTTATTTTAAGTGCTGCTAGCTCAGTACTTAGTGCTTCATTCTCTTCTATAACAAACTCTGATAATGATGTTCGTGTATATTCTGTTAACCTTGGTATATTGCAGAAATCCTCCTTTGTAAATACTTGTACAAAGTATTGATTAAGTACATCTGCGAAAAATAACAATGTTGAGAGGCACTAGGCAACAGTACATAAAAATTAAAAAAACATTTCCTGCAAAAAGCAAACGCTGGGTCAAAAAAGAAAAGTGAACTAAAGTCGACTTTACAGAAACAAGAAAAAAGCAAATGCTGTAACAGAAGTTTCTTTTTGTTCAAGTTGCTTACTTTCTAGCAAAAAACAAGACAGCATTTACAGACGGTGCATTGGTAAAGGACGCAGTGACTGTCATGGCTGAATCGTTATTCAAAGATTTAAAAAACAAGTCAGAAATAAATGTCTGCCATAACTGACATGCAGCTGGGATCTAACACTGTAGCAAGGAAAGTATGGGCATTATTTGAAGATGTCTGGAACAGTAAGACCAGAATTTCTGTTGTTGTCGGTGGTTTTCAATGTGTGATGAATCTGTTGACTCGAGCGACAGTGCTCAGCTGGCTGTATTTCTTCAAATGGTGTTTGAGGACTTTAGCGTGAAAGAATAGTTTTTGACATTACTGCAATTAAAAGCTAAAACCAGAAGGGGTAAATATCTATAATGAGGTTAACTATTTATCTAGAAAGAACATACTGCTCGAAAAGCTTGTGTCGGATGGAGCCCCCGCAAAGACTGGATGTTTTTACCGTTTTCTTTCAAACTCAAATTTAACAATACTGCCTGAACCGGTATTGTTAAATACCAGAATGCCATATTACAAAAAATACATTCTGTAGGCATTACTAAAATAACGGTGGAGAATGAGCCCTCATTGTATATGAGACTTTTTCTTTTGCGCGTCTCGGAATATCGTTACATTTTTTCTTAATCCCCTCCACTGTTCTTTTAATAATGCCTACACTCTAAGAAGTAAAGGCTCTCATTAGAACCTGGCTTTGCCACTGTGGGGAGACCTTTTTAGGTGCTTCTAAGAACCTTTTTTACATGGATTATATATTATTTTGCAGACTTTCTGTTTTATCATGTAAGCTATGAAACTGAAAATTGAAGTTTGCAAAACAATACGGTACCAGTATTATAAACCTTGAATTACAAACTGACTTAATCAGAAGGGTTAAAAAATGAGCTGTTTGCAAAATGTTATAAAATGTTTCTTTGTCCTTGAAAACGTCGTTTCCTTCTTGCTGCAGACAAGTCTCCCACATCACCTTGCCTTGTATATAGCCTACTGTCTGTCTGCGGCAACGTAACGCCTGCTTTTCAGAGTTCTTAAAATAATCAAGCAAATACAAGGCCCACAATTACCGGCAGCTTTAATAAATTAGACGGAAGATTTAATAGACTTCATTTGCATAATCCCCTCCCAATTTTAGCGGTTTCGTTCAGAAACGCCCCAGAATTACATACACTTATACAGAGTTACATATGCATCAAGGGATAAAGCGTACAGAGACATTGCCCCTGCAAATCGGGTATTAATTGTGTGTTTATGCCTTTGCGTGTGTTTTGTAAATCCCATCCAAGAATTCAGAACCCTCAGCACCCTGGTATAGACAGCATGGCATGTCAAGTCTCACATTAAGTCTCTTTATTTTTAGCTTGGAGTTCTTTGAGGAGTGACTTGCAAATCAGAAGTAGCTCTTCATAGTAAAAAGGTTGGAGACCCTTGAGCATTAGTATTCTATCTCAGTCTATGTTTAGAAGCTCCTGTTGCATTCCTTTGTAATCTGCTCTCCTGAAATTGTATACCATTTTCTTCGATTTATATATTGCCCTTGATTTATTTAGCACAAACTTTATCATATTATGGTCACTTATTCCTAGTGGTTCTATTACCTGCAAGTTGTGTATCCTGCTTCATTATTTGTTAATACCAAATCATGAATTGTATCTAGTCAGGGCATTTACCATTTGTGATAAGAAACAATCTTGCACTAACACTATTATTCCCATGTCTGAACTGTTGTCCGAGGTCATGTGGTCCCAGTTTTGTTCGGGAAGTTAAAGTCTCCCATAGTTAGGTTGCCCCCTTCCTTGCTTATTTTTTTGATACTTGCATATAAGTTTTCGTTTAGTGATTCATCAGAACTTGGGGTCCTCCCAATAGTTGGAGGAATACACGCCACTATATTACTTACCAGCATTATTATTTACTGTTTGTTTTGCCATCAGGCACTGGACATAAAAGAAATAAAACAAACCTTTGCACCTGGATTACAACTGTCTGTTTGTTCTTTAATCACCTGCACTTGCACACCACTAACCACTTTTCCACAAGAATCCACAGTTTGAAATGCCTACTCCAGTTGTAATTCAGTGGCTATAGTTAGTGCAGATGTTGTTTCAGGTCCCAGCAACAGTCTGAACAATCTGCCAACTCTGCCCCTTGGCACAGCAGTCTGTGTCATTGCTATCAAAAGCCTTGAGCAGCCAGTTGTCAAGTAACAAGAAAGGTTGTCTTTGACAGGGATTTTCAACCCAGTATGCTGACGAGAGGTCTGCACTCAAAACCCTGTCCTTCCAATGATGCTTTGATTTTGCAACAATCAACACATATCTTTGATGGGAAGGAACAAATCTTTGCAGTGCTTAAATAATTTGTTCTCTGGTGGTTGCCGTCTTCAGTTTATATGCTTACAATAATTTTCCATTCTGGTTGTTGTGAGTTAAGAGGTGCTCAATGTGCGCATTATTATTTATGAAGCCTTGTAAGGATCAACTTGAATGGGGTTTACAGAGGGCCAATTATAATAGCTGTTTTTTGATTTTGGACAAACAGCTAGAACAGAGAAAATTAGAACTCATTTTAAAGAAACTCCTCAGCAACTTTTGAGATGTGAGATCTTTATATGAGTTAACTGGTCTACAGTCATACTGGCTAGCAGCAATAAAAGAAGAAAGGTGTTTTTGTTCCTTGTTAATCCTTAGTTTTCAACAGGGTTTCCCCCAAAAAATATCTGCTTGGTAACTCTTTCTGGAAATGTTAACAACCTCCTGCTAGTTTTTCAGTTTAATTTAATTGTGTTCTGGGGTATTTTTCAGTATAAAAAGTACATTTCATAGGTAATGCGAATTTACTAAATAGTGCTTTATTTTTAAGAAGGAAAAAATACAAAGGATTTCCAAGTCTGTACAGGGTCCACGTTGCCCTTTTAGTGATGGGAAGTTATGCAAATTGTTCATCCCTGACTTTATTTGCCTCCAAAACTTCATAGAGATCATCATGTCTTTTCACAGCTGTTCAAATTAGATCTCCAAAACCTTTTTTCTTCTCTACCTTCTGGGTAAACAACATTTTACATACAACAATTTTACACACCAAGCCGCGTCATTAGGACTATTTTTCATTTTGACACATCAGTAAGTGATTGCATATTAAACACTGTTTGCAGGATAGAAAACCGCCTGGCACCACTCATCAGACTGCATGGCGATGCTGACACTGTTTATTAAAGTCAGGGTGATAAACAGCCTCTGTGAATGATGGATGATTACTACTTGAATATTAAGACAGCTGAAATCACAGGGAGGAGTCACTGCTCAAGGTCTCACCATAACTTTCATAATGGCTGTCACTTCTCATACAGACTCCCAAATATGTTTGGGTATATATTGCTTGCAGCCCTTCCTTGTTGCTTAGCAGGGCTGCAGCAATGTCACAGTTTGGTCAGATTAAGTTGTCTTATATAAACACGTGACTTTATGATGGCTATTTTGTGGTCAAATTAGTCTTAGGCCTGGTGGTCATTGCCCAGTTCCAAGTGAACTAATTGATCACATCCCTGACTCAAGCTTTCTAAAGTTCTATCATAGTAGAAGTACAACATATTTCACTCGTGAAAAGCATAGTGAATGCATGTTAAAATATAGCAGCCATACAGCCATGAAAGTTAAACTACCTTCTTACTGTAAGAGGATGGTCACACCAGACAGGTCAAACAGACATTTCTTTTTCTCACTCTCAGGTTAAGCTGATTGTTTTTCATATTTTGTTTTCAACGGTGCTGATTCAGTTTATCAGCCCCTGAGCAGGACAAGTTGATCAAGTCAACATAGGTTCATTTTATTTTACTGAAGGTAACTTGTCATAACCTTACCGGATCAACACACAGTCCTTAAGTGGTAAACATAAAATAAGGTTGTGAATCTATATTCAAGCTGTTTTGTACAGCTTAGCTCTATTACATTGTAAGTTGGCATTTACAATGGGGGCTTGATGGGGAAATTAAAGTTTACAATGTTAAAAGTGGGAGCTTCTCTGGCACCTGGACGCACCACTTCATTTTCTTGCTTGATTAAAAACTGCTTATTTTTTTCTTTCCCCATATGGATTTTCAGCAGTGAGCAACTACAGCACACTGTTTTCCATTATCTCAAAGAAGTCTTTGTCTTTTAATCAATATGCCAAAACTGCCTACTGCAAAGGGTGCCAGAGCGGCCTAAATAAAAGAGCCTTACACTGGAAGCTGCTGACTACATTAATCAAAGTCTTGTGTTTCTATCTCCAGTCACTGTATTTTACTGTGTATTGTTTCATGGTACATTGTTTTTATCCTTCCAGACTGCTCTACAGACTGGGAAGGCCTGTAACTGTCTTATGATGTGCTTCTCTTTTAACTGTTACCATATTGTATACGGAGCATCAAAAGAAACGTATCACTTATATTTGGATAAAATTCACTAGATGTTATCGAAAATAGACAAACACTGTTTTAGTGCAGGTGCAGTGAGCTTTTATTGTGCTGATTAACTATTGACATCACGAAGATGCTGCAAAATGATCTGTCGATCTTGGCAAGTGTTGTGCCTCTTGGTCTCCAAGTTTGTGGTCATTGACAGAGTGTGATTATATCGTCTCGCCAGGTTTGAAATTGCTGGCTGTGAGCACCCAAGACGGCAAGCCACAGTACGCTGTCCTAGTCTAGCCTCCAGCATGCCGATTGCACAAAGGCGCTGCTCTCCTGATAGACGTGGCATATTGTTTTTTTTCTGTGATTTTCTTTATTGCTTTTATTCAAGCTTGCAATTCAACAGCTGAAATCACTGATATCTAGTGTCCAATCATCTGTCGCACTAATTAGGTGATTAAGTGTATATGATTAAGGGCATATCATTAAGTGCATATGCTTCAGTCATAGTCACTCAAGCGTGTCATGGTCAAGGATAAATGATCGAGTGCTTAAAAAGAAACCAAAAACATTTCGTCAGTGTCCATCATTTATATACCTTTTTTTTTTTTTTAAATAACTGTGTTAGAATAGTGATACGTTTCCTTTGATGCTCTGTATATTTATTATTGTATTTATATTTGTACCATATTGAATCTTTCTACCCCGTCAGATGTGTTCATCAATGCAGTATTCACTTGTTGATGACATCTTCAAACCTGGAGCGGTTTTGTTCTTGAACTGCCACAGCTAACTCTTTTGTCCCTCGATGGAACAGTTTGTAAGGGTTTAGATGTGATAAATACATCTCACTTTATTATTATTATTACTAACAAAGCTTTTTTTTTCCCATTAGTGTTCCCAGAAAATGTCATGAACAGGACTATCATTGTTGTGGCTGTACCCTATTTGTACCAATAATCATTCTTTTGGACTTTCAAATAAAGAGATGGCCATCTTCTGTCTGTAGTTTTTTTTTTTTTTTTCAGTAACAGGATATCTGATTGAATTGAATGATGAGAAAGAAATTCAGTGTGATTTACTTGTCCTGATTTTTTCAAATTCTATATCTTGAAAAAAATCACAAAGTTTACAAAGGAGAGAAATACTGTATATGACTAACAATGCTTATATTTGGAATGATCTTTAGCCAATATGTTCCCATGTGTGTTTCCAATAATGCGTTACACAGCGGTAACTCATGTACAGCATCACTGACCTGTACAGTACTTAGTGTGATGAAGGCAGGAGGTTTTGCAGATAGATTCAAACACATGTTATTGCTATTTGTAGGCAGATTAGACTTTATAGAACAATGTTTTACAGGATGACTGACCAAGAAGGAGAAAACCTTCAGATGACTGTGATATTTCATATCCATTCCAAGTAGCACTTTAAGGGTTTAAGTGCTGGAAGAGCTTTCTGCAGCAGTGCAAGGGTTAACACAGTGGGGTTCAGCTGACTGGTGAGTGTGTGTTTTATAAGTGTGTCTGTATGTGCGCACGTGGGTGGCTATGCTATCGCAACCATTTTTTTCAGTTAGAAGGTTGTTGATTTGTTACTGAGGAATCTTTTTTTTTTTTTCTTTCCAAAGCTTTTGTCATTTCACGGCCTGCTGGCATTTCTAATTAGGTGGCACAGGAGGAATTGGAAACTGGGGGTTTTCTGCCCGATTCAAGTTTTCTGTGTTATTTCTGGTTCTCTCCTTTGCACTGGACTTGTGATGTGCAAAATATTAAATGATTTTATAAATCTTACTTGTTGTGCATTGACATTAAGATATGTCTCATTGTGGTAGAGCAGAGGCTGTACCGATGAGGGTGCACAGGTGCGTGGGTGAGTGAGTGAGAGTTTGGTGGCTGGCAGACATCTTGGTGAAGGGACAGCCTGTAACCAAGATGGCCACCATTTGCACAGCCACATGGTTATTGACTGTTAGATTGAATGATTCATTGTTTAATGTGCAGTTAATTGGGGAATGTGACCAGTTGGTTGATTGAATGATTAATTGTCAATCATCTCCTGGCCACATGGTATAAAAGGAGAACAAAGAAGTTTGTTCATAGAGGGTGTGTAGGAGAGAAAAGTAGTCAGAGGGTGAAGAAAGAGATAAAAAGCGAAGGAAATAGAGCACCGGGATAGCAAAGCTTGGGTGTTTTTGGGTTTGTTTATTTTTTTAAAAACCTTTATTTTGTTTTTTCAAAGGGTGCAGACCTACCTTGTCCAGGGACGAAATAGGAGACCCAGACCCAGAACTGCAGTTGAAGAGCTTTTGTGCACCTTTTAATAATTAAATAACAAATAAACAACACAGAAACAAAAGTTTAAACAAAAACTACAAACAAACACTATGAAACTCTTCAACTAAAGAAGCAAAAAAAAAAAAAAAAAAAAAAAAACCCCACCTGGTGCTCTTTTTCTGTACCTTTTATCTCTTACTCCACTTCACCCTCAACAAATAAACCTCTTTGTTCTCCATTTATACCATGTGGCCAGGGGATGATTGACAATTATTCAATCAACCACCACCTGGTCACATTCCCCATTCTACCAGTCACTGTCAATCAAACAATTAATCATTCAATGTAATAATCAACAACCATGTGGCTCCTTCCAGGAGTGCTAGGTACATCTTTCAGTTCTAAATTAATAAACTGGATGACTATACCATTTACCAGTAGCAAAAATATATACTGTTGAATTCAATACACAGTACCTGTCCTTTGTTTGAGCTCCCTGGTAATCTCTCTCTAATGGAGCCCTGGGCTCTTCTTTTATATGAGGTGGCTGCTTCCAGTTATCACCAATTATTCAATTTGGGAGCAGCCACAGTCTTACATGTTTGTGGCAGGGACATGAATTAACCCTATCCCTGCCAACCACAACCAAAGCACACAAATACCAACATTATTTACATGTACCCTTTGGAAAAGAAGGTGCAATGAAATTCATTATTTAAACCCGGTTCATTGTTTATAAGTCAAGCATAAAAGCACCTTCTCTGGCCACAACATCGCATTTAATTTAAAATTTATGTGAGTTGCAGAATAAGGTATGGAGCGCAGTATTTCTTTTACTTTTGTATATACATAGTCAATGTCTTTTTGAGAAAGCTGAATTAGAGCACATTAAAAGGAACAGTACATTTAGACTGCCAATGCAATGACACTGAATAACCATTATTTTCTAAATCCGACAGCATATTTGAAAATTGTAATTACTTTTAATTTCTCCAGCTCCTGCACCCTCACTGTGCTCCTCAGAGAGGATATTACTCCATGTTTTTGTCAGCAGCAGTCGTAGGGGAAGGGTGTCACCAGACTGGTGTTTACACGTGCTCGCTTGCATGGCTCTGGCCTGTTGTGCACACACACCAGCTGATCCCACCTGTCCCTCCTCAGACATGGGTAGCACCTGGCCTTGACATACTGCTGTGTTCGAATTTTTACTGACAAAACTGTCATCATTGCATCATTACAGCAGCCATTATTCCAGTCAAACAGATAAACTTGTAACAATACGCATAGCTGTATAGCGACATGACTTATCTAGAAATTCTCTGTCACACAGACCTGATCTCCTTATCTGGTGAAAAATAAGTCTTCCTTTTAATGACCCAGGCCAGACACGTGTCCGACGGCTTGTTTTTGAAGAGAGTGCAAGGAAACACAGCTTAAAGCATCAGCGCATAACCCCAGCCAGCCAGTGAGTAAGTTGTTAACTAAAAGTCTCCCCAGCCATTGCAAATCCTCAGTGACCCTCATTACAGGCTGATGGAGCTCTGACAGGAGAGGAGGCCTGACATTTCCACAGTACATGGATCTTCTTCGCTCACCAGGGGAAATGAAGCGGACTTGCGCTGCCAGGAAATGTAATTTCCCAAGGCCTTTTGCTGAAGGCTGTATGTCGCTATGGCAGGGGCTGTAAAGGTGACAGAAAGATAAATAGTCCTTGTTACTGCTTGATATCGATTATGGTATGTCTTGTATGCAATAGCTGACAGAGGGCTAATAATCTTGAGGGACCGGAGCCATTCCTAATGACCCTGTTTTGTGCAATTGTAACACTATTATCATGGGTCACTGTTGATGCTTCCTATGATGATGACTGTACTGATGTCATTATTTTTGAAAAACATAACAATTGATTTAAAATTTGAACGATTTTGGACCCTCAGTATTATTTTATACACATCACACATTTTTTTATTTAGGCTTCAATGGACAGATTTCCTGCCATCTGAAACTTGCTCATCAAACTTATTCAAGCATAGAATATCTCTAGAATTGATTAAATTCAAATGTTTCCATATGGTATCACAAAAACAAGTAAATAATCTATCACATACATGGAATAATACATTTGTTTCAAATTTCATATCATTAGAGTTTTTACACTCCAGACAATGTATCAGTTAGCAGTATCACCTCATAAAATAAGCATCACAATGTCATCTAGATACTGGTAGGAGATTTGTCAGGGGGTACAAAATGGATTAGTGGTGAGCAAGAGTGGTCTGTCTGGTGGTGTGAGTTTTTTGTAACTGATCTGCTGTATTCATGGTCAGGGGGAAGCTGGTACTGCCATCACAGTAGACGGGCAGGAATTGCTCATACCACATCTTCAAAAGAAGATTGAGATTGTTTTAAAAAAAATGTTTTTAAAGGATTTCTGTGTCAACAGTTGTTTTTGCAAGTTCCAGTCACAGTGGATTTCAACATACTCTGTTAACTCTCTGCAGTTTCCATTTGCCCTGAGTCATCATTCGTTATGTTCTGTCCCTGAGAAACCCTGGGCTACTGCCAGAGCATCACCCATAAAGGCATTTTCTTGGATCTGCCATGCAAACAACAGAAAATGGCCAGATAAGACTTTGGGAAGAATACGTTAGAGGCTGTAGGTTATAGACTTGTTTTATTATTTTTTTACAAGGGTACTGTGGCAAAGTGGTTTGCAGTGCACAGGTGTAGAGGTGATGCAGTGCTCAGTAATAACAATCTAACAACAGTTCAATGGTCAAAAATGAAGTTTTATTATTTGCTTAAATAATAATACTGGTTATACTCAATAAAACCACAGGGTTCTGTCCCGAAATACTAACAACACACACTATAACAGACATGGTCATGAATTTCAACAGTGAGTGCTCCTTGTGCAAGTGGTAAATTATACAGCAACAGCGAAACAATAGTGCAGTGTAGTCTGGGGGTGATGCTGGCTGATTTAACGACAGCTCCCAGATTTAGTTTTCTATGAAGAATGACAATTAACAGACAGACAGATACAATACAAAACACTCACGGTTACTTTTTCTCATTCTGTCCTTTACAGGTCTTTTCTCAACCATAACAAAGGAACAGATTGCTTGGCCACATCCCCTGATATACCTTCAGTCCCGTCCCCTTCAGTAGCGAGTGCAATCACATATCCTCCAATCCATGACTGACACATCACCTACCACATTAGGGCGATGGCTTCTGGTATTGTGGCTCTGCCCCCTTTCTGGACGGCCGACTTCCAACTGACCCTGGAATGAACTGCCAAACCATCCAGTCTGGGGCACACTGCTCCTGTTATACAGCACCCTCACACATCGGGAGGGAAGTTGTTGACTAGGATTCTAGACAAGTTGTGTGGGCATGTGAGCACTGTGATTGCATTACCGTGCTTTGTGGCTATATCTGTTATTGCCTTTTACCTACAGTAATTGTTTGTATTTTGAGTTTATACAGCAGAACACATGCCTGAAATCATGCACTTTTAAGATGCAGTTATAATCACCAGTGGCGTAGCCAGGATTTTGGGGGAATAGAGATATTTGCAGATGGGTAATAATTAGGGCTGTCAGTTAGTAGTAGTTAACTGTGATTAACGCATATATTTTTGGGACCCTAATTTGTAACACACGTTAATCACACTCCTGTCTTGTCCCTCTTAGCAATATTCTTTATTTCCTTGACACAGGTTTGTTGCTTTTAGTTACAGGATTAGAATACAGAGCTCAATGAAACTTACTCAAGGTACCCCATGGTAACGATCTCTCCCCCTTGTCCCAAGACACCACCAGACTCCCCACAGTCCAGCAGTCACGTCACAATGTGTAAGGTCTTCCAGTTAAAGATACAGTAGCATTAGCTGTGCAATACAAAACAGAGTACTAACAAATCATTTTTGCTGTATTAATTTTACACTAATAACATTAATAAAATAATCTGAAAGTGTAAGTATTGTAACCTAACCAAAACAATAGAAAATACATTCCAACATTACAATAGCATCAGTAATAAAACAAACTTAAATGAGATGGATGCAGTAATTATATCAATTAAATATGCGATTAAAACAAAGATTAATCTTGGTTATTTTTTTTTTAATCGCTTGACAGCTTGGTAATAATTCATAAAAATGTTTCTGTCAGTAAAAATTAACTAAACTCCAAACTTGCAATCGTGATGTTTCACCTCACAACCACATTTAGAACCACTACAAAGCAGTTATCAAACATACAAATTAAATAACAGAAAGAATGACCTAGCTTACCTGATGTTTAGATCCTCAAGTCCATCCTCCTGTTTTTCATTGCAAAGTTGTTGAGTGCTTAGGTTTTGGTTTTACAACAGCCTTTTAAGCATAATTTGAACAGGACTTAAACCAGGTGTCCTCAGAGTTGATCAAAACCAAAGGGCATCTAGTAACCTCCAAGATGTGGATTAGTTTTCATCAAGGAAAGTCAGTAAATTCAAAATTAAATGCGATGTTGCGGTCAGAGAAGGTGTTTTTATGCATGATTTATAAACAATGAACTGGGTTTAAATAACTAATTTCATTGCACCTTCTTTTCCAAAGGCATGTAAATAATGTTGGTATTTGTGTTTTGGTTGTGGTTGGCAGGGATGGGGTTAATTGCTGTTCCTGCCACAAACATGTGAGAATGTGGATGCTCCTAAATTGAATAATTGGTGATAATTGGGAGCAGCCACATCATATAAAAGGAGAGCCCAGGGGTCCATTAGAGAGAGACTACCAGGGAATGGAAACAAAAAAAAGGTATTGTGTATTGAATTCAAGCATGTGTGTGTGTGTGTGTATATATATATATATATATATATATATATATATATATATATATATATATATATATAGGGTTTGTTTTGTTTAGAATAAACATACAGGCCTGCCCTGTTAAAAAAAAAAAAAATCCTACTTGTGTTTGTGGAAAGCTGTTATTTTACACAAAAAGACAAGTGAAGATGGTCTTGCCTGTGGCAAGCGCAACCCAATTTGTTCTGCTACAATAGCCTTTTTGTATTTATGTATGGAAATACACATCACTTCTCTTCAAATGCAGTGTTAAAAGCATTCATTGGCAATTCTGTTTTCTATTTTGGACCCGTCCCCCAGTACGTGCACATGTGTTGTCCAGTCAAAGGCTGGATCTGGTGTAAAAATGACAGAACTCTGTCCAATCACAACTGGGAATGTGTTTGAGTAATTTATTTATTTTTTTGTTAATTTGTTCAAGTGTGCTTAGGTGGGCAGCAAAGCAGACAGTTCACGGGTTAGAACTTTTTTTCTCCCACTGTCACTGAATAATGAATTTTGGACTGGGGTTCAAACCCCTTAAACCAACCCCTAGCTACACCATTGATAATCACCCACTATATGTCTTTTTGCAAGGCACGTAAACCTTGCTGTGGAAAATCAATCCTGTCCAGACTAATCCAGATCAATAGCAGAGATAGTCGGTTTCATTTCACTCCTCACAAGATCCAGCTCTCCATTTTATTGCAAGTAAGTCACTCTACACTGCCTTCCATTGTGGCAGCATTCCCAACATCCTTTGGCATGACTAGCTGGGAATCATTGCACATACTGTAAATATATTTTAGGTTGGACGTTATATTGCACACTGAGATTAATACAGTAATTGTCAGGTTTTTAAAAAGCACATCCAGAATTATTGATTTTCTTGGATGGGTTAAATAAAGGTACATCTTTCTTAAAGGCAAGAGCACCCTTTAGAAATGCCAATCCAGAAGCTGCGTTTGTGGAAAATGAGCACAAAGCGATAATTGATAAGCTGCCGGAGCACTGCTGACAATGATGCTTCAACATCTCTACAAATGAAGTGTCTTAACACCAGACACACACACACACACACACACTAGCACTCGTTGATAAATGTTGCTGGAAAAGTTAAAGAATACCAAACTGGTATGATTAATAACAATATTACTCAACAAGAGAGACAAGTGACAGCTCAGCCCAGCAAGAAAGAATAATACAACATTTTACTCAAATTACACGTGCAGTTGTTTAGTTACAGAATAATAATAATAATAATAATAATAATAATAATAATCTGGTAATTATTTAAAACATTACGTTTGTAGCTCAGACATGATGTTTTTACAATGTAATACTGTGTGTTTCAACAGTTAAGCAGTGTATTCACTTCTTACATCCACTGGGTGCAGAGTGTTGAAGGGTGGCAGGGTAATGCACAAAGATTATTCTTTGTAACATTACTTTAGGTTTTCTCTAAGGGAATCTAAGGTACTAACAGGTGAAACAAATTGTATATAACTGTTTGAATCTTCACTGCTGCGCTCTCTGCTACTTTTTCTCATGTCACTGAATTTCCCCCAGAGAAATTCACAGCCGCATATTAAAAAAAATAATCTTATCCACTACTGGTTTTGGGGCAGGCCCCCTGCTTTGTTGCTGAGGGAGAAGGGTGCAGGAAGAAGGAAAGAAGACCATAAAAATAAGAATAAAAAGAACAGTACACTAATTCCCTGGTGTTTGAATTTTTTAAAATGAGGTTCGAAGTGCCAAGGCATCGCAATTTTACTGACGAAAAGAAACAGGCTTCAGTTATGAAGCTGCATTTTTATCTGTAGGAATCAGCTATACTGGGCTGGCAGTGACACCAAGTGAAACATTTAAACCAACCTCAAAAACGCCATGCCTGGGTTGTTCTGTCCAGTTTCATTATAAGAGTCACTTTCATACAAGTTGACGGTCATTGGCAGAGTCATTTCTGATTTAATACCTTATTAAAGCCTGAGAGAGTGAGACAGATTCAAATACAGTTAACCCTTTATCCTCTGTGGAATCAAAACCCTGTTTATATTCAGCATTAATAACCAAGCTACTCAGTTGTAAACACGTTACTCCAAGTAAAAATTCAATTATTTCACGTGGTTCCTGGTGCTTCTGTGATGGAGGAACAGGCAGTGCTGGAGAAACTGACCTTGAACAATTATTATCAGTTCAGTTGTTTGCATGCTTTTGACTAGTTTCAGATCCTGTGGCTAATGTGAATTATCTATTGTGTTACATTGTTCTGATGAGAGAATTAACTTTTTTTTTTAAATCATTTGTGAGGACATTTCAATTTGTGAGACACATATATTGCCTGGTAGTCATGGACTATGGCCCATATTCCTTGTTAGATTATAATGTATTAGTCTTATCATTTAGGACAGGCAGCAGCGGTGTGGAATTCACAGAGTGTTAAATAACACCACTGACTGTGACATTTGTTGATATAAAAATGGCCATTTGAGCAGGGCCAAAAGAATTCCATACTAAATATACAAGTAAAAGCATCTCAAAGGAAACAATATTCAGTGTGATTAATATAGTGCTACAAGCCAAAATCATAAAAAAATATATAACATAGACAGATGCTGGCACAATATTGAAGATAAGAATCCTTAATAAATGCATCAGTGTAGTTCTTATAACATGTACCATGGTAAATTTGCATGGTAATTTGACAGTTTGCAGTGTTTTTACTATAGTTTACTACAGTAAACAAATTATCCCATACATTGTTGCTACTTAAAATTAAGTACAGAGCAGTCTTCCAATCTCCAGTGTTACCAAATGAGTGCATTCTCAATACTACTTCTTAAGCCATGACTGAGAGGTACTTTGTTTTCCTGAGCTTATAGTAAGCACTGTTGATTTCTTAAACCAGAATAATAAATATTCTTAACTACTCTGAACTGACTGATGTATGTAACTACTTCAGGTTTGATTCTTCAATGAGAAGTCACTAAGAAGACCTTGAGTAGAATTAGAGGAATACAATCAGACAGAAATGTTATATTTAAATGTGGTAGCAGCTGTGTTTCAGCATTTCTTTTATTTTGAAGCTCAGAAATGGCAGTGTTCTCATTACTGTTCTGCTTTTAGGCCCCAGGATTCTTGTTAATAAAGAGGAACATTCTGAAAGTTGAACCTCCCCACTGTGTCCTATCAGATATTCTTTCTATTCTCTATTCATATCCAGTCATGCGTTTCTGTGTAAGCTGGGTATGGGTTAGTCCTACAATTCATTTCTGCAGTACACAACACCTGACCTTTTCTGTTCCTAGGAGCTAATAACCAGATACCAATGTGTCAGACTGGCAGCTTCAAAATGATGACCCTCTCTTATCAGGGGATAGGGATTTGTGATCCAGGGAAATCAATGTTGTTCACCACACCCGAGATTAAATCATCAATGTCTTAGAATATTGTTTGCAGAAGTATTGCAGTAAATCAAGTGTCTTTCGGTCTGCCTGTCTGTCTGTCTCCCAGGTTTCTGAATTGAACTCTTATGAAAGGTTTGAGAACAAGAAAAGCCTATTTGGCCCATTTAAGTGATACCCAACCCCACAAACAAAAATGAAATAAGTGTTTATGTCACACTGAAATAATACCTAAGGGTTTGTAACTCTGCTTCTGTTTGGTATATATACCTGAACAACCATTGAAATACTTTATTTCAGACAACATATTATGCTTTTACTGGACTTCTCAGACCAGAATAAAGATCCATTTCCCTTTCAGGTTAAGTTCCTGATCAGTAATTTTAGAAATATTGTTTAGTCAGTTGCTTTCACATAGCCCTGTGGCTGAGATGTTCTCAATTATAACCCTGCCGCCTGGTGTTTTACAGGACACTTCGACCCTAGTGAATCTCAAGGGGTATCTCTGCCTTGAATAAAATGTCCTGCTCTCCATTGCTTTCATCACCATGTCAAAAGGATTGGCAGCTGCTGTTTTGTCAGGCGGTATGAGCGAGTGTCTGTGCAGGGTTGGCAGTTTTAGGATTCAAGATTTTCATTCCTGGTACACATTTTACACATTATTTTCTGTGGGGATTATAATAGCTAATGGGTTTGATTTCTCTATTGTAATATAAAGTACACTGATATGATCTCTGGTGAGTTTTAACGTTTTTTAGCAGGCAGAACAGCATCACAATAAGTAGATTTCAGTGGCCCTGTATCGGCTCCAGTCATTTAATTTTGTATCGTAATATTTTTTATCCTATGTTAGAAGTCTCTTGAGGGCTATGTGTAAATGTGTCTCTGGAATGACAAAATGAAAGCCTGCTGTGGTCAATAGAGACACTGGCAATCTTTCTACAAATAGAGCATGTTACTTTTTAACCTGAGCAGTTTCATTGCATTATTGTTAGAGAATATTTAAATGGCTTTAAACATTATACACAATAATGTGGTTGTAGAAAAATGTATTTGCCATTCTGGCAGTGCAGATTGGGAAAGCATTTTAATGAACCCCAGGCTTTAACCAAGCAGAACTCATTTCACATGACAACCACAGCAGAACACAAACAACCACCTATATGGAAAGAATCCAGTCACTAACCAATCTGGACTAAAATGAAACCAAGGAACATTGGCATTGTACCCAATGCTACAGTGGCTTATTAACCAAACTGAAATTATAAATACCACTCTATTGAACCAACCAGTAAGAACTTAATGATTTTTGATATGTTATGTGTTTTAGGCTACTGATGCTGTTTGTAACATAGGACATCTGTGTGTTCCTGAATCCAACAGCTTATTTTAGATTCCACTTGTCTGCACTGTGTGGGAGGAATGGGTCCTGATGCTTAGATCCACAAGACAATACTTTCAATTAACATGCTTAAATGATCAGCAAATAAGCAGCACAGCAGCTTAAAGTCTTCTTAGTGAAAAGGTCTGGTGGACCACTTTGCAGCTTGTGAGATCAATACAGTGCATGGCTTCAGAGCCAATGAGACATGAACACTATTTGAAAGTGGTGGGCATTCCCAATGGTTATGTGAGTTCTGAGTCACAGCCCAGTTTAGGATTAAAGGTGTCTATAGGGACAATTAGTACTTATTTTTGAAAGTCAATTAATTGAAGGCTGTAGAGGACAAGAGTCTCGCTATATAGTACACTGAACTGGAGAAGAAAAAGTGACTTGAATATAACTAACCATATCTGCTCCTTTCCAACAGAATGCCCTTTGTTTGTTTTAGGTAAAATTGAATGTTGAAATAAAATGAAAATAAAAGCTTTCACCTGTTCATATGTTCCAAATGGCCACAATTTCTAACGTGAAAGCCACATTTTGATTTTACATAATCAAGACCACAGGGCACAATCAAGAATCGGGTGAAGTTTCATATTAACAGCATTTTCTTCTGTCTTCCTTAGAAAAGGCAAGAGATCACCTTCACAAAACAGGGCGATTTATTGTGATTGGGGGAATCATCTCGCCAGTTCATGACTCCTACGGAAAACCGGTAAGGAACGAATTAAAAAATATATAATACTATATATACAGTATATTAAAAGTATTCTCATTATGAAATCTTTTAGCTTTACAGTGCAGAGTGTTTTCTGTTCATGTGAATTAAGTCTTGCTGTAAATTGTACAAGACTTGTGAACTGACCCACAACTGGAAATGTTTACAGGCTGAATGTGTATATGTGATTTTTTTTATTTTTTATCATTTAATATTCTTTAATTGCTGCTTATTTATTTCAGTATGTTCTCCTTTGGAGGTGAACTAAAATGCCTCTATTGACTTATGCAGTCTCTTTCTTTATATTCACTGCTGCTGTATAGGCTGGAGGTTTGAATGATAATTCTACAATAACTCTCAAATCCCTTTCCTCAACAGTAAAACACAGCAGTGCTTTTCCATTATGCACATGTTCCTTTTTTTGGTTCTTTGCACCCAGACTCTTTAGCTAACATGTGTGTACATTGGACTGCAGCTGCTATCTATCAGCCTTGCCAACTGAATTATCTAAACCACCGTTACTAGCTCTGAGTCTACTGCATATTTAAGTTGGACCAGTAGGTAAATCCCACTGGTCCAACTTAAGTACTGCGCTACCCTGTTATAACGTGGTTGTCGGGGTCCATAATTGGAGACCGCATCATTTGTGTTTCACCTTATAACAAATATTAGTATTTTTTTTCCCAAAATGATTTAGAATGGCCAAATTAATATTGTAGCGTACTGTGGAAAATGAAGGGAGGACACATACACTATTTGCAGGTACTCGAATCCACGTGTAGGGAAATAATGTTTTTTTCAAAAATACTTTATATAAAAGAAAATAATGTTAATACATTCATATAAACATTGGATGCAAGCAAGTAAAGATCTTAACCTAATCTGTTAGAAACTGTTTCAAACTAGTCCTTTGTTTGTGGTGTTCTGTTTTCGCACTGTGTCTCCACTCCTCCACACATCTTGATTAGACACCTGCTACCTTTGGCTATCTGCCCAGTCACAAAGATAGGAAAGACTGCAAATGTCTTGCTTAGCTAGTTACATGTGCTTTAAGCTAATCAAAATAAGAAAATAACACTTTAACATAGAAGTAAAGAAACTTAGAATCAAATACATAATTAATACTTTATGCAGAATGTCATCTCCTACACATAGTATATTGGAACGATTTTTCCTGACCCCTGTCAGCCTGGACCATGCCTAAAACAACAGTCTTGCACATTGACACAGCAGCTTGTCTGACTCAGCTGTCAGCTGTGTCCGTGTTGATGTGGGCTTTCATGTCCCCACCTACCTGGACGTCAATTAATCCTGTCTGACGCACACACACAGGGTCCATAAACCAGCCCTGCAACAGTATAAATCTCGGGTCATTACCATACAGTATAATAGAAACTGCTATTCCACCAGTTTAACATTTGCACCACTCTTATTTAAATTGAATATTTTTTATAATAAATGTTGTAAACTATAAATATATAACACAAAATCCAAGGACATTTATACAGACTTGTATTCTTTTGTACTTGTTTTGTAACTTTAATGGACCATATGTTTTTGCTTTTAGAAAAAGAAATACAGTGCAAGCAAAGGAGCTTTATAGTGCTGTATCTCCCTGTTTCGACTTAAATGGGTTTAAATACGGCAATTTAAACAACAACAAAACCCAACGCTTGTGAGTCAAATTGCATTATGGGGGAACTGGGAGCCATGACCTTACCGTGTTATAACCATTTCCACATTATAACAGGTTGCGTTTTAATGGGGTAGCACTGTATGAATAAAACACTGTAGACTATTTACAGTACTACAGTATAATATGCTTTTAGCTCATAAGTAGGGAGACAATGTGTTGATTGGTTGTCACCTCGTCATTGTAAAGAACAAAACATCAACCATCAGGAAACAGCACAGTGCAAAATCTCTGTTACATCTCTCGTCACAGTCAAGTGGGCAAATACCTTCAACACTGCCAATTATACATGCCTCTGGGTTTCATATTCTTTGTTGGCATGCAGTCCGTGCTGCGCCCAGTCCCCAACCCTGGACAGTGATAGAATATGCTGATAGCAGTGCAGTGCTAGAGGATGTGAGTCTTGTCAGGGCACAATAAAGCCCAATTCTCTGGGCGTATCGTGTGTTAACTGGCTGAGGTTTGCCAGCAGAAAGGCAGGACCTGTGGAGGTGGATGGCTGCCAGCTGCAGAGATGAAAGGCCCTGTGTTGACAGGAGACTTGTGCCTGCTTCCATGGAGGTGGGAACGTTTCAAAAAATGTAAACCCATCTGCTCGGAAACCAAGATTTATTTATTTTCCTTCTGTCTGACAGAATGGTCCCCAAACACACCTTCTCTCCATCCATATTAAATGTATGTGTCATATCAGTAGCCTGTAGGTGTTTTACAGAGAAACTTTAAAATAATAACCATTTGAAAAAGAACTACAAAATAATAACACAATTACAATATTCTTCTTGAATTGCAGGGTCTGGTCTCCAGCAGACATCGCCTGACCATGTGTCAGCTGGCTGTCCAATCATCTGATTGGGTTAGGTGAGTCTTGCTTGTCACTATTTGTCCTGGGCTCTGTACTAGAGTAGTTGTTGAAGTAATAGTTGAGAACAAGGAAGTTGTGGTAAATTAGTTACAACAAGTACGTTATGTGTCTACTACTGCACCCAAGCACTCTCTGTCAGGTTCTGATCCAATACAATGCAACAAAATGCTTTACTACAAATTGACAACTGTTGGTCAGTTCAAGCATATTTTTACACTGCAATTACACTGTGTGTGTGTGTATATATATATATATATATATATATATATATATATATATATATATATATATATATATATATATATATATATATACACACACATACACACATACTTATTAATATGTAACCACATGTAATTATATTGTAGTTAGAGACACTTAATGGTGCACACATTCCTAGATTAATTTTACAAGTGACATAGAAATATGGAAGGAAACGCGCCCTTATTTTTTGGGAAGTCGATGCACACTCATTACTGTAATAATGATAATACTAATAAGTGAGCAAACCTTAATGAACATATGTAGCATTGAATGGTATAAACCAAGATATCCTCGCTGTGCTACCGGTGCATTGCTTTTGCAAACTGCCAGAAGCATGAAACATAGCGGCAGTTATAACAATCCATTAGCTCACAGTGTTGAATATAAATGATCATTTCAGGAAGATTTCCATTAGCAGTTATTTCTGAAGCAAAGAACCCCCATCCCAGTGCAGTGATGTATTCCTGTCATTTCTCTTCAAACTAAGCTGTAGCTGTAGGGTACAATCTGACCTTCTGCATTAAGGCTGTCTAATTTCTGTTAAACTATGGTAAAATATGTATTGTATGCACAGGTTGAAGTATCGAGCAGAAATAAAGGCAGGTATCAAGAAATTATTCCAGGGTTTAGTAGTTTCTCTGTAGTGTTTGATAAAATGCAATCAACAGGTAATTATTATCAATACCATATCAGTTTAACACAGGTGGTTACATATTGACAGAAATTTTGAAAACTGACAAAATCCTCTCTAAATGATTCACAAGACTGGTGTTGCATTATTAAAGTGTGTCATCACAAACACACATCTGTAATCACAGTAAGAAAGATCTGTTTTTTATGCTTGGATTGAGGAACCCTTTTGATTATCCTTCATCTCTATAACTGATACAAAACTACATTTTAAAATGCAATCTTGTTTTGAGGGATTTATACTGATGGGTGAACGGAGAACTTTGAGAATACATTTTTGAGAGTAAAAGAGGATTGTTTTTTGACCCATACTAGAACTTTGACTAGACCGCTTTGTTTTTTTAAATTTAATTTTGATTGCAGAACTAAAAAATAAATAAATAAAACAGGTGAATTTTTGAAAGTTATATTTATCTCCATGATATAAAAATTGTACCCTTATTACAACACTGCCTGTGGGAGAAAGGTACTTTCCATATTCTTGACTGTGGGGTTTGTTAAAATGAAGAGGATTGTAATAAGGCAGAACAGAAGTGAGAGTAGCCTAGAACATGTACTGAAACACTAGCCATTGAATGAGAAAGGATCCTATAGACACACTCCTGACATTATGCACTTGCTGCTGATGCTTTCAACATAAATGTATTTATTTGTTTGCTTATTGACATCCCATTAAATAATGAAGAACCGCTGGGAAGAGATGTGAGTGTAGGTAGATTGATACACTGGTCTGAAGGGAAGAGGAGCATGTGGTTGGCCTGAGTCTATTTACCTACCCTTGTTGTTACAAAGCTATAGCCAAGGGCTTCCCAGTCTTAATAAGTGTATTAATAGTGCTGCAGTTTGCTTTGCTACGGGTGTTGCTGAGCACATACAGTATACTGTAATAGCATTTCTTTCATTGAGCATTTTTACAGTGTTTGAGAACACTGAACACCAAAGAAGCATTCAATTAACACAGTGTTTATTTAAACAATTTAAGACTTAGATAATGCTGAGGAATTGAACAGATGTATGCTGATAGCTGTATTTGTTTATGTTTGAGCTTTACACTGATAGTGCTATTTCCCCATCGCTAGCAGAAAATGTGAATGTAAAATTAATACAACTGGGAGGTTATTGGTTACTATACACCGGGGTACTCAATTCCATTCTCTATTGGCCAGATTAGGCAATGTTCAAACCTTGGGGGGCTACAGGGCACTCAGGTGTGAGTACTGGTGTTTTTTTATTTTTGTTTTTTTTAATGGTCATGAAAAGCTATCGAATCATACTTTATATACAGTAACAGAACTTTGCAACACTACACTTGCACCAATCAACTAATGCATGTCAAAAATAACTACTTACAATGATACAATATCTGATCGCCATTTAATAATAAAAATAGAACGCAAACCTATTTTTTCCTGCTATTTTTCTGACAATATTCAAATGACATCTTGCAAACAAAAAATTATACAAATCCCACTGTAGTGCTTTTAAAACAGCATACTATTCATTTTAATTTTATTAAAACTAGAAAATGTTCTGAAAATGACTGTGCAGCAAGCATTCAAGTTAACTAATGAAAGAATGTCAGTTAGTGATCGCTTTATTTATGTTGTATAAGCATCTTCTTAAGCACCTGATTAAAAGTGTAGCACGGTGTCTAAATATGCATGTTCTAGCTCCAATGTGTTTAAATGTAAGTGAAACGTTTCTAAATTAAATACATAGGGGAAAATAAACTTAAGGGAATATCCACCTTTGCCATCTTTGAGAGGCATGCCGTAGGTGCATTTTTTAATGTTGCCAAACAGGTTTTTTTAAGCCAAATGAAAGATCTTTGACAGGCTCAGTTTCTTCTGCTAATTTTCTGTGGCTGAACACTTACTGATGGCTGCATTGCTATTTTTATCCTAAAAATACTTAGTTTATCATATTAAAAATACAGAAAATATAGACATATGCACTTAAGTTTTTCATGTATTTCTGTAATAAAGCCAAACATACAGCAGCCCCTCTCAACTTCCCAAGCCTTTCTATAATAAACTGGAGACAAAAATCTGGTGTTCTGCAAGATTTAAAAAAAAACTTGACACCAGGTCAAACGTAATAAGTTAATCAATCATATAATTTAATACAATGCCTACGCTAAAGTACATTGCTAACGTATTTAAATTAAATGAACACAAAAACTACTTTCACTTTCATGTTACAATCACATGCTGCACAATTCCCAGCTAAACCTAGCGAAATTAAAGTGATTTCCAATACTATTTATCTGAAAACTATATTCCAGAATAGGTTGTGAAGACTTTGTTTTGCTCTACTGAATTAATTATGAAAACAAAGGATGTCAAACTTAAAATTATACACCTTTTCATGTGTGTGTTTCCGGCAGAAACAGTACAAAAGTAGACATTGCTTTTTTGTCTTTTTTTTTTATCCTTGCCATTGTAGTTTCTTCGTAATAAACAAAGTGGCAAATAAAACATTTTTATAAAGGAATAGCATTACTGAGGTTTTGTTTTATTTCAAGATGTGCACGCAAGTGAAAACTGTCACATTTAACTTTAATAAACTCTTCAAGAAATAAATGTGGAAAAGGGGGAGTTGCACAAAGAAAATAAACCACCATTTTGATTTTCGTTGTTACTCTCCTCATAACAGAAAATGGGATCACAACAAAACAAAATGTTGATCACTGTATGTAACATTTCCCTTGCTAGTTTGGCCAGTGTCTGGAAAGTGTGAATCATTTTCGAGTGATGTGCATTATTACCTGTATCTGTATACCCCGTTTATGACTCTCTTGCCAAATCTGAAGCATCACTTTGCTGATGTTGTGTTAATACCACACATCACTTGCCATTTTAGACACAGTCGTGGATTTTTGCCTTTGAATTAATCTGCAACAATGTTTGTAAAAATATTCAGATAGTTACTCTGCAATAAAGAAAATAATATTACTCCATATGCTAAATGGGCGGAGATATGTAACTCATGCCAACATGAAATCAGAATGAAATCTGGCCAATCAGCTGACTTGTTCTTGTAAGATAAGTAATAATTACAAAAGAAATAAAAGAAACAGGGATGTATGTTCTAATCCAAGGCTGTTATTGTAGCATGGCCAGGTCCTGTTATAGGCGAGTACTCAGGGTCTGGAAAGTATGGGGATGATTTCAGAGAATACTATGGAGATTAAAATGGCCAAGTACGTCATTAGTAGTAGTAAAGCCTGTTACAAAATACATTTGAGGGGTATTTTAGCCCCTGTTGTGCATTGTTTGACTTAGACATTTTTGTATCATTTTTTCATAGCACAGTTGTTTTTTTTAATTTCATTTTTATAACGTCATCCCTTTTTTAAGATATCTTGAAACAAAACTCCTTCTCTACAGCAGTTACTGTATAGTGTAATATTTCTTAATGCTTGTCATTTAAGGTTTAACTTAAGTGTTATATTGCAGTGCATGACTGAGTGATACAAGCAGAGGGTACGAAAATAAATAAATCAGAGATTTCTTCACTGTGTATTCCTGTTTTGTATCCTGCTATTAAAAGCACACCACAGCTGTGATTTCCTTCATATTATCACCCTGACCTCTCAGGCAGGTAACATCTTTCAGTAAAGCGAAGTCAGGATGGAAAAGCAGCATAAAGTTTAACACATTGATAAAATGTGTTGAAATACCCGGTGGGTATAATAGGGACCTCAGGCGCAGCCTATGGCACCTCGGATCCAGTCATCATGACCCTTCATGGCCAAGACTTGCAAGGGATTCGTGGCGTGATGTTGTTGTTTTGAAGGTGTGCAGTGGGTTGTACATATGTAGCACAGATTGACAATAAAATAAGTAATCGCATGTTTTAACTGTCATCACAGACTGTACTGTAATTTTCATCTCACAAGCACAGCTGGTGGAATTTACAGTAGTAGGTCACTAATCCAGAACTTATACCTTGATTGTTGTAGGAAATAGGAGATACTGTAGGAGCTTTTTAAGTTTTCACGTGATACTGCTGTTATCAGACATATAATTGTGGACCTTATATATGTTTTCCTGCAGCTTCTAATTTGAGATAATTATGTGTAATCATTCCAAGCATTAATTAACTGCAGCGCTATTTTGCATGAATGATTCTAACAATTAATCGCTTTTGAAAATCCGTAGCTTCTTCAAGAGGAGAGCTTCAGAGATATTGAAACACATTATAATAGTATTTGATAAAACACAGGTAGTGCAATAAATATGTGATATAAAATAAATAATATATAGAAGACAGAATAGCAGAGCAAGTATGATGAACAGAACTGTAGAGGAAAGAAGCCAAGTAGACATGCATTATTACTTGTGTTTGTTTGTCTGCTCACTGTATTCTCCCAGGAATCTGGTGCATCTCAAGAGGTTTATCCTGGAGATCCAACATTTGAATAAATTAACAAATCCTCCACACGTTACTGAAAAATGACAGCGTCTTGCTTGTATGAAGTACCATAGCTGGACCTCTATGCATATTCTGAAGACATGCAGATTAGGGGTATCTGAATGAATCACACTTTTCCCCTAATTAAATAGTGGATAAGCATTCACTTTTAAAGTCAACGAGAGTCTCATATTAATGAGCCTGCCTTGTGCAGATTCAGACAGTGGAAGTTATGCTTAACCAGATGTGTGGATTGTGAATTTATCATTCCCTGTGCTCGCCCAGACACAATCACAGCATCTAGCATTTAAAATATTTTTAAATCCAAGTGTTAGTGGTACAGCATTTAATGCTATGCTTGTCATGCCAAATTATATAATAGCCATTTGGGAGGTGCAGGGTATGTTCGGTTTTTAGGCCATCTAGGGTAGTACCTTTGTTTTATGACTTTATTAAAAACAGCTAATTCTGAATATAGTTTCATTCTGGACTGAGTGAAAGGCTGCAAAGTTCACAGCTCAGCTCTGCAATTAATGCACCACTCAAACTTTAATAGCAAAAAATTATTCTTAAACAAAACTGTAGCAAGTGTTTCCCACAGCCACATGCCAGCCATTCTGAGCACTGTGACTGCTGCTTAAAAAATAGGACTGGTCATTAGCAGAATACTTTGTAATTGAAAGAGGATGAGAGGAGGGAATGGGCCAGATTGGCGCTCTGATTGCATGTACGTGCCACTGGGATTCACGTGTGCTTGTCGCAAACTGCAGAAATCAATTCAGCATGGCTGAGGCTTTGAGACCGCACAGACAACAGATATTATTCACAATAATCAGGCTTATGGACTGCTCCCCGATCACACAGTCAGGGATTCTAATTCTAGAATAGAACGGCATTTTACTGATAACTGGGGCCTTGGGAAATCCATCGCATCAACAGGGGTTGCATGAAAGCATCAGTACATTAATTGTGTCCTTGAAATTTTGTATTTGGTTAGCTGTGGTTTGTAGACTGTATATATTCACAAAATATGATTACAGTTTACTCTGAGTGTGCTGTAGTATCATTATGTGATTCGCAGTTCATGTGGTGTGGGGTGTACAGAACCTGCAACCTCTTTCATCTCAGAATCCAACCTTAATTTGAAAATTTAATAACTATAAAATAACTACAAATAGAATTCACAGATGCAGCCAGAAAAAGCAGACTGGCTGTCACAAAAAGGGAAAAATAGTGATTGCAAATGAAATTGCTTTAGACAATAAAAATAACTGATGTAGAAAATCAGAATTGCATAAACATAAGCAATCATTTGAAATACATTTCAAAAGGAGCACATTTCACAAATAGAGCCTGAGTTCAACACAGTAATAATTCCCAGAGAAATAATGAGGAGAGTTCAAATTGCGATACGCTAGCTTATAATGAAGTGACAGCTTCATATTACTGGAGGTGCCCTCTCTCCTCACTTGTTTTAGTTCTGTGGGTTCTAATTCCAGGTACACCTTGATTATTTGTAAATGTTATTTCTGATTACCCTTGAAGCTTTAAATATTTGAAATCTTGAAATGTTTAAAGCTTATGCCGTACATGTCTGTCAATCTTTAGCTACAGTAGCAGGGTGGAGGCCTGGCATGAACTGGTGACCAAACACTTCCCTAGTTTGCATCATAACCACTGTGGAAAAGAGCCAGACTCGTCTGCATTTGTGGTGTATTGAGCTTTTAACCTAAAAACTTTCTTTTAATGAACACAGAATGCACAGAATTATCAGAATTATCAACACCAACATGAAGCCTAATTTTAGTTCATTATTGGAAAAGTCAAAATTTGAGTATGCTACCTCCATAGGAATCATTGTAAGGAATGTAAGAAGGAATGTAAACATTGGTGAAGATGCTTTTTGTTGTTGTCAAGTAATGTGCATTATCTAGATACAGTAGCTTAAGTTATTCTCCTTTGTTTTCAATATTTTGCTGTCTTTTATTATTTTAAGTGTAACCCTGATATTCCATTAAAGAACTATAGGCCCTGTCCACATGCCTTTATTTTTTATTTGTTAATCTTTTTTTTAAGTTTAGTCATCGCCAATTTTTTACACTGGCTTTTCTCGCCAATTATTATCTTTGTCCTCGGCTCACTGCTCGCAACCAAACCCCCACCCTCCCACCCAGTTAAATTAGATGACTGCAAACAAAATGCAAGTCGCTAGAAGTAGGATTGGAGATGAACAATTCATGCCATTTGTCATCTCTCTTTGAAATAAAAGGTAAAACCAAAGATTGTTTTGTGATTAACAGCTTTTTCTGAGTTTAATTATGAAACAGAATCAGTTAAATTTGTTTAAAGGGACATCACCTGGTTAAAAATTAAACCCCAAAACTTCAAGCCTTACTTGTGTGTGTGTTGGCATTTACTTTTTCCAAAATACTTTTTTTATTTCTTTTTAGCAATATGGACTTCTATTAATATGGGGCATAACACATTATTTTAAATTTAAAATACAGTACATGGTGGGATACTACTGTATTAATTTCCACTGTTCATTGCGCTTCTAGGAATTGTAGCCAAACTATTGCATTAAGCCCAACTAAACATGAAACGTCCTTCAGTGTGGATGCTTTGAGCTGGATTAATGAGAAAGATTTCGAGACCGGTTCTCGAGATCGATTATGTAGTCTGGACAGAGCAGTACTCGTAGGTGATGACCATAATAGAGCAAGAATGTGTGACAGTGGAAGGTTAAATTCAGTATTTCTGTGCTGTGATTTATTACCCAGGGCATGAAGCTGGGCAGGTGAAAGCTTCCATTTCCCTCTACTAATCCATGGAGCTTCTCTCAGCCTCCTTCACTTCTCTGTAATTTTAGAAACTGAGGACTTGAACTTTCTAGTTGATGGCAACGGTACAGTATCTATTATCTGCCAGTCCATACATACAGTATACTGCAGTGCAAACAATTTGCTGCCTGGGGAGAGTCTTGACAGGGTTGAGGGCAGTGAAATGTAATGTGTTAAATGAAAAAGATTGCAAGCCCATTGTATATATGTAAATGTGATGAATGCTCAGGACCGTAGTTGAATAGTTCAGATACTGTATGCACCTGTTGTGGAGATAACTATAGAACTTGTTACAGTAGTGTCAAGCTGTTATCGATTAACATGTTAAAGCTGTACGTTTAAGCATGTCTTATTGTTCATCAATAGTTAATACTTTAAATACGCTGATTTAATCATGCTTCAGGCACAGCAGGCTCCCAGGAGGGGTGGGAATGTTGAGTAGTGTGATGCTGAGAAAGACTTCACAGATCATTTGTAGCTTTTAGCACCAGCATTAGGCAAGAGTGTTACTACATTCAAACAGGGATGGGTGGTGTCACCACACTGCTAAATGTAGGCTTTCCTGAGTGTAGTTGTCTGCATTTCTCACTATCCTGTAGCTTTGTCAGTTCTGTTTTATTTTCTCAAATAGGGTGCAAATTGCGTTGAAGTAAAGCTTTCAAAAGAGTTGCAATTGTTGTTTCTTTATAGAACATCAGTCAGCTGGCTAAGAAACATTTTAATTATATAAAAGGATTCTGAATTAATTACACTGAGAGCACGGTGGTATTTAATTATTTAACCACTGAAGTGAGCAATATGATTACTAATTAGAAAGTGCATTACAATTCATTATACTATTTGATGTTGACAGAAATTAACCAAAATTAGCAGTATTGACAGCCAAATAATTTGTGATATCTATGTATTCAAGGCTACCTGTAAAGATACAAAAAAGGACCACCATGCACACACAGTGGATGATATAAGACTGTCTGTAATTCAGTTTCAGTGCTTCATGGTTTTATTCATTTGAAGAAACCTTACAGAATGATTCCCAGTGATTGGGATTGTAATGGAAGTACCCTAGATTTCCCCACAGTACAGTAATGCAGTATTCTCTCTCTCTCTCTCTCTCTCTCTCTCTCTCTCTCTCTCTCTCTCTCTCTCTCTCTCTCTCTCTAAAGAGTGGACCCCTGGGAATGCTATCAGGACACATGGCAGACGACCTGCAGTGTGCTGGAACACCACCGTGATCTCATGAAAGTAAGACATATACTGTATCAGTATGTAAGGCATCTACACATCTACTATTTTATGTTTTGCTAGAAAAATAAGCTGTGATTTAATGTAATTCTTTCTGAGCATTTGCTGCACAAAACAATCTTTCTTACTCTTCCCTCATGCAAACTATATGACTTATTTCCAATGAATTTGCCTAATTTCAATAGGACAGCCATTAAAATGTCCTGCTCAATAAACACAGTACGGTTTCATATGGGCTATGGTTATTGAGATTTGAATACCAATATTAATATGACACACTCAAGTGAAGGTCATCTGCTTGCTGGGTAGCTACCAGTACTAATGTGTACAGCTTTTTGATTTACTGACTCTGTGACTGGATTTCCTGTAAGGTCCATTGATTACATATAATAGCAATTCCCTAATGGCTCCCTTAACTTATACTGTCTAAGAGCACTCTGTGTCTTCATTAGCAATGAGACTGACAACCTCACCGAGTGTCAGCAAATTGCCTCAGATCGTAAGATTTATTCCATAAAGAACAAAGTGTCCTATTGTTGTAGCCTGATCAGACTTCTGTGCTAGAGTGCTGGCAGCTCACAGTGCCCTAGCAGATTGCATTTCCAATGGTTTACACAGAATAAAACCAGAATCGGTATACTCTCTCACCATTTACACTTCATTAGATCAGTGTGTGGGGAAGATCTCCAAAGCCAGCGTCTATTGTGAACTTGACCTGCAGAAAGAGGACTGTTGGCTGCTTTCTCAAGCACTAATATTACTACCTTACCTAAGTTAATACTAGGTGGTCCAAAAGGAGGGCTAATTGCTGTAAAACCAGCCATATATCCAATACCAACACCTGTCATGACCACTACATAAAAATAATTTGGAATGTCTTCTTAACAATTCTAAATTCACTAAGAAGTGAATGAAAAGGCGATAATTATCCTACAAAATACCTCTATACAGTTTAACATGTGGTAATTATGATGATGGTAAAGGCAATTCACTGTCATTAAACTGTTACATTAATCAGACAAAGAGTCTCAAGGCATTAGACATTGTCTCCACTTCACAGAGTCATTTAATTTTCTATTAAAGGATGGCACGAACTAGTCTCCTTTTTTCATTCTGGTGGTACAAAGAGGATTGTGACTCTTAGAGAGCTTTGCAAAGGAATTCATCTCTGTTTCAGTTAAGTCTTCCTGGTATTACTTGTTCTGCGAAACAGTTAATCTGGCGATCGGTACATTTTGTGTTAGATCTCCAGATTTATCCTGATGTCAGTGAGTATGTGTTACAAATTTACCCCTGGGCAGAGGCAGCTCGTCAGCCGAGGCAAGTGAGGCCTCACCAATAATTCCCAAAGCCTAAAAAAACATTTTGCATATTCATTTTACTTAACTGAGAAATATAAACACATGTAAGCATATTAAATAAATTTCAGTTCACAGAAGCGCTAGTGACATTATTTAAAAAGTCTCAGTTCACTTTCTCCGGTAGCGAAAGTGCTAAGCCAGAAAGTTGGAACAGTGTAGTGCTGCTGCACTGCTGCATGAGGCACAAACATTGAGCTCCTCAGAAAGCTGCTTGTTGCCATGGCAACTCACCGCTGGGGACTCTCTTTCTGAAGGCATTGCTATGGTAACCACAGCTTGGTGAGGCACCTACTGGATTTGGAGTAGTTAGAATGTGTGCGATTTTAATTTGTTCAGTAATGGCTTTAGTTGAATATTATATGTGACCTGAGGAAAATAAGTTTTACAGTAAGATCCCAAGAAGAGAGACGTTCAAGGACAGCAGAATAACACTAGCGCTGGAGATTTTGTAGAAAGACAGTAAACGAACATGGCAAGGAGTTCATAAAATGGGAGGCAGCTCTGTGAACAAACTGTTTTTGGCCATATTTCCTTCTTTTAATTAAATAAGGCAAGGTTACATCTCTTTTAATGGATGCAAAACTGCCAATTTCTTGCCATGACGTGACAAGCTGCCTTGTTCGTTTTGTGTTAATGATTTTGTGATGTTGTATTTGTGTTTTGTATTAATGATTTTGTGATGTTGTATTTGTGTCTTTATAGTGAATGTTCCACGCTGGTGTCAGATAATGACTTAGAACTAAATACTGCTCTGTGATCTCTCTCCAGTGCCTGTGGCCCTGTGTCTCCCTTATTGCTCAATGAAGCATTTATTTTTGACCTTCAGCAGGGTTTGAAAAAAACCTCTGCAATGGAAAAGAATGAGAGAGCCAAGGTGCCCTACCCCTATATTACTGTATCCCATTGGTATATAACTGTTTGAGACAGAAGAGTTTTCGAACCAACTTCAGGGTGTATGTGAGGATCTATCACAATTCATTGTAGTTTTCTCTATTTTTGCCCTTTTTTGCCCTTAATATCCCACATGTTTAAACTGACATATAAATAAAATGAACTAAAACAAACGACATTCAAATAGGATGTTGTTTACCACAATCACTATATTTGCATTTAAAGTCAGATACACTACAGCTGTAAACAGTGAACAAAATAAAAGTCTGAAGACAAGACAAACAGGCATGCATTCTTTATTCTGCATTCAGAATGCAGCTTGCTAGTAAATAAATAGTTCACTTAGAAGATTAAATCACACCTGTGGTGTCAGAGATTAACTGACTGCGGCATTTTAGCCAATTCCAAATACATACCAAAAAGCATGGAAAATGTGTTTGACTGTTTGAAGGAAAGTGTCAAGGCTGCTACCCACAAGACGCGATGCAGCAATGCGACAAAATGAATAGAACCTATACTTTTGATAAGTCTCTTTCAAACCACAGGCCCACAGGTGACACGGAGGCAACACAGCCAAAATAAATAGAATTAAGTCCTGTTTTTTGCGATTTGTCGTGCGACAACTAAGGAATTGACTAATCGGAGAACAGCTTCAATGCACATGATCCAGCAGGGTGAAGCAGTATCCAAAATATGGAGGAACAAATAATCCATGCCAAGGAAAAATACAGAGAGTTTTATGACAAAGATCGTCTCAATTATAAAGATACTGATTTCAAAGATGATCCATGTCAAAAGGACTATATACAGTAAGCCTGGTATATATGATTTATTGCCATGTATGTTGAAACACCGTCAAAGAAGACGCTCGTAATTACTATAGCATGTTTACGAATAAATACCAGTCTTGATCATAGTTTTGTCAATAGCAATTTGTAATAGTTTTATAGATCTGGCAGTTTTCAAATCTGTCACATTGCCTCTGTGTCACTTCTTGCGTGTATGGTCATGTCGCTGCGAAAGTGTCTTGTCGCCCAGTGAAAAATCACATCATGTCTGGTGTGTGGCAGCCTTTACTTGAGTTGCTTATAAATTCTACACCTAAAACTTTTTACCACCTCATCACTACTGGCATTCACACTTTGCATTGCCCTGGCAAAATTCAAATCTGTGATGAATCCTTTCAAGTGAAACATCCAGAATATGAATCTCTGTTTATCAAGTTTCTCTGCTGGTAAGATTAACAGCTACTAGTATATACCGTACTAACATGTGTATAAGTCACACCAGTGTATAAGGCACACACACACACCTGTTGAGACAACAATTTCAGGAAAAAGCCTATACGTCACACTGGTGTATAAGTCGCTCCCCCTCTTTTTAGAACCCCCTAAAATACCTACAAAATCGACTTATAGAAAGGTTTTGTAGTAAATTATGGAGGGATTGCAGAAGGCTCTTTTTCTCTGCATGCCATATGCACATGTTTTTTTGACGTAATAATTTATACCACATTGGTTAAGGAACCATAAAACGACACCACAGGTTGGACTAGTGAGCATTTAATTGTGTCTCAGGAAAGTAGTAAATCAATTTTCAGCTATGTGAAACATTTTCAGGTACAGAAGAACTAAATGAATTAGCTGCCAAATTCTGAAGGCTGTTGTAGTTGAATATGGAATGGGTGTTGCCTTGGAACAGAGCATATGGTGTTTGGTTAAAAAAAGGATGAGCTGCATTCAAATTGTATGTATTTATTTGGCAAAAACACAAATTAAGAAAACACCTTTTTGAGAACTCGTATGTGTTTTCTAGCACTTCTTTCAGGCCAGCCCATACACTGTGTGTATGAAAAAGCTGCATTAATGATTTCAGAGATTGTTAATAAGAAATAAAAAAGCAGCATTAAACAGTATGTATGAACAGCAGGGGCAGTCTGCATGTAGCCTGTCTGAGTGCAAATGAGTTGTGAATGTACAATAGACCAGGAGGAAAACAGAAGACTTCTCTGCCATTTGTCCTCTGAGCTGACATAATATTAGTCTCCAGGAAGGCTCAGTATCATAGCATTGACTTCCCAGGTCTTTAATAAATCCTGTTGCTAGCTGTGAATTATAATGGCTAGCATTTCAGAAGCAAACATTTTTAGATCAAGTCAGAACTGAAGGCTGGGTTGAGCCTGTGATTTGGCATCATCCATAGGATTCTACTTGCAGTATTTTCTACCAGCAATGTCTGAAGCTGGATTAGTGTTTCTAGTACAAGTTTTCTAGTTTTCAAGTTAAGCGTGCTGAGCTACTTTATCTTTACCTTGAGCTGCCAATACATTTCTGTGGGCTGACATTAATCTTACTTTTATAACATTTTTTTTTTTTTTTACTTTGAGTATTTTCTGTTTTTTTAAAATTACCATCAAAAAATAAGAAGGGATTATTTAAGGCTGGCAGCTGTGATTTTAATTGGTCTGGCTTCATTTCCACAATAGCACCAGACAGGGGTAGCAAAGTACTGTGGTGGGTAAAGTTATGTACTTCTGTCTCATTTGAGAAATCAGTCAGTTTATATAATAAATTACCCATTTAATCTTATTTTAAAAAAGGCCTCTAGGTGTATTTCTCAGTGTATTTCTCCTATCTGCTGACATTATCAATTGTCCTTTCTTCAAACTAACAAGGCCAGAATAGCTCTTGTATGAGCACAGGCTGTACTATAAAACAGCATGAAAGGGCCTCAAGCTCAGACCGTGGGTTTCCTAGGCCTTACTGATAAATTTGAAGCCTTTTCTCTCTATAGTCATCAGCCTTAGTGTCAATGTTGAAGGTTGTTCTTAGTTACAGTTTTCCAGCATTGTGTCATTATATGGAACCCAGAGGTAGGTAGTCCTGAGATTGAAAGTTTAATAAGAACACCTTCTAGGGTTATTGCACTTACATTGCACGTTGAAATTCATGTAGGGGATCAGCCCACATGCAGTTATTACAGTATTTGTAGTAATAAATTCAGTAGAATGGCCCTGAAATGGTTTATGTTGAAGATAAAAAATTACACTGCAGATAAAAAAAGAAAAAAAATACTTGGAAACACTGTTTGTTTCGTATTGCGGAACATTCCCCCAAAACACTTGAGAAGAATCACTTAACACCTTATGTGCAAGCTCCTAATTATATTAGCAATTACATTAAAACTCAACAGGCTTATAGTGAATGAATACTTAGCTACTCACACTGTCTCTTCTGTCCTTTTGCGCTATTCATCTTCCCTTAGAGAGTGACAGGCTGCATTCTATCAAATGTGAATTCCCCATCTACGACTCCAGTGATTGGACAGCCACAGAACGAGACGCGTCCCATCTACCAGAACACCAACATTACAGACAACAAGCCCACTGCAAGTGAGTCGTTCTCTTGTGTTCTATCCATTCTCTGGAGGGGACATTGTCATATATAAAATAAAGTAGACCCCTCTGTACATATTCTTTTGTTAGGTGTCATTGCTTCTAGTTATGGACACTTAACCGTTCCCCAATACCTGTTGTGTCAGATATTTACAGTTACAATAAATTAAAGCTTGTACTCCAACCGAATGTTGGACAGAAGCCAATCTCAGCCTAAACTAAGATTTCAATAGAGCAGTCAGTTATTAAGAGCCAATACACTGCAGAAAGTAGTCAGAGAAACAGCTATTTTAAAAGCAGTTTATTTCAGAGTGAGAACTTTACCAGATGAAATGCTTGTTAAGAATTAATTGCAAAGTCACTCCAAGTCTTTAGACTCTGACAAAAGTGAATAATGTGGAGTTATGTCTAGCACACACGTTCTCCTTTTCCACCTGATATTTGATTTTAGTACAGAAATTGTTGCTATTTAAATGCCTATCTTTTTCAGTACTGTTTTTTCCCCTCTTTTGGAAGTTTCCCATGTTTTTGATTTGGGTCATACCCACTGCTCTGTCATGTCTGCAGTGGCAGTGCAATGCCACACAGACAGATTGGCTTCCTGCTGAGATAGCTGAGGATAGAAGTGTAGCCTCACCTGATAATGTATCAATTAAGGATTGTTTCAAACACATTGGCAGCAGTGCAAACACAGTGCAATCGCAGATTTGTATTTGTTTTTTTATATGTTAATGTCAGTATTGGGGAGTAACTCATTGTCAAGCATTACTGTAACTTGTAACTGTAGTGGTTCCTTTTTCAGGTAATGAAATGTGGTAACAGATTATGTTACATTTTTTAAAAAGGACTGTGGCTAATGTGTAACGTGGCAATCAGAAAATACTTCAGCAGTGCAAATCAAATTTTAAATGTCATATGAACATACTTTTCATATACTCCTGCTTGAAAATGGCTTCAGAAAAGGGAACAAGTTTTTTTTTTTTTACATGAAACACTTCAATAACAAAACAAAACCTAAAGTAGTCAATTTTTTCATTAGGCAATTAAACTGACACGCTGGCATCAATGTCTGGTTGATATTGTCGGGAAGAACTGTCGTTTTGAGGTTTGGGGTCTGTAGGTATTGTAAATAAGTCCATTGATGTCATAATACCTTCATTCCTTGCTTTGTCTTCTTCCAGTTAAGCTTCTGGGAAAAGTGAGCGACAGTCTGGGAAAGATCTGCTGTGTACGCCCCCACATTGATCGCTTCACTTTTGTGGGTAAGTAAAGGAATAAAAGGTTGTGGTCTAATTTAAAATGGTGCAAAAGTGATAGTAAACTCAAATACACCCACCCCTCATTATATCGCCCCTCGCCATACTGTGGATTCAGATTGTCCATGCCTTAGCTGTAATATACATAGGCAATTGCACTTGGAATTACTGTATTTCGTACTGCACACCACAAACAAAAATATACAAAACAATTCAAAACAAAGCATTAATAACGTACTGTTATCATATACACATGCATTGCACAATAACACACAGCAAATTAAATACTGTATCCAGTTCCAAGTCATAATGAATATTTGAGTGTCAATGGTTGGAAAGGGAAAGGTTGCTTGCTTTCTCACAGCAGAGACCCGCATGCTACAGGTGGGTTGTCTAAAATGAGTAGGGAGACAGAAGACTATCACAACCAGATGGCAAATAATAATTGCAGTCAAGTAAAGCACACAATTGTTTTGGCTAATGCCTTTATCACAATCATCACAATATGCTGCAGAAGAAAACCTGAGTACTGAATAAGTACTGAATAATCCAGAATGTATGCTTTTAAAATAACTGCTGGCTTTCAAAGTTTTAATTGATTTTTAAAATATCTAAAAATGACACACTAAAATATACAAATGTTGCTAAATATCTTGGAGTGGAATATATCAAAACACCGTAATGCTGTTAACAAAGAGCTACCCATACTTTACCCAGAGAGGCTGTTGTTATAATGATGTGACTATTAAACTCAAAATAGATATTTTCTTCTTTCAAATAATTGCATGACACCCTACAGGAAATGGTATGTTACTGATGCATCTTCTTTTTGATGCTGCAGATGAGAATGCAAACTTGGGAACTGTAATGAGATACGAGGAGATTGGTGAGAACCTGTGTTTTCTGTTCATTCATTTACTGCACTAATTGTGTCATATTTACAGCTGTAGAATTTCAAACTGCTCAGAAAGTAATGTATGGTTCAACAAACAGATGAAAAAAGTTTGCGATTAATACTGTTTTCATTTTAATTATTTAAAAAAAAAGTGACTGCTGTAAAAGTACATACTTAAGCAAAATTAAAAATGAAAACACAACATTTCAGTGCGTGGTTAAAGGTACTACAGAAATGTACAATGAATCAGCTCTATTACATGTTGAATCTCAGCCTCACTTTCACAAATGTCTCCTTAAACTAAACAGTTCTGAAACTTAAATTATAACTCTTGGAACGTGAGTAAACAATTCCTGATTGAAATATAATTGTGTTGGCACTGTTCGTACGTGTGTCTAGTTCTTTTATATTTGACAAACGGGATCTAAGAGACGCATTAGTGTTACTGGAATGCATGATACAAACTCCAGTAGACAAACTTTCGCTAGTGCCACCTTAAGACTTTCTAATATATTTAACCTTAGTGTTTTGTATGTATTGTAGTGTGTGAATGTATGCTATATCATCCCTCATATATCTTACATGCTAACTGTATGATAAAACCTGTTGTCCCCAGAGCTGCGCATCCTACTGCTGTGTGGCAGTGACCTACTCGAGTCCTTCTGCATTCCTGGCCTCTGGAAAGAGAGTGACGTGAGTTACTTAAAGTCGCTCCGCCTCAATAATATACCAAAGGCTGTATAACAATATGTGTGATCAGATTGTACTGTCAATTCCGACTAAACGATATGAAATAAGAAACAGTAATGTTCGGTTGTTTTTTATAGTATTTTATTTTTATCACATGTGTTCATACTGTTTTTTTTTTTTTTTAAGCTTACTACTGTATTCACTAAATATGAAAATAAAGCCATGCAGCAAAGGTTTGTGATTGGAAAATATCTGTTAAACTTAATGTAATGTTAAATAAAGGATTAGATGCTTCGGATTTACAGTAGGTCTTGTTGTTCATTATTAGGCAAGTGAATGAAGCCCTTGTTTTAAGAACGTACAGGTGTACAGTGGGGTACCTGTGCATATATAAACATGTTTACAGTTTATGTAGAGTACAGGCATGCTGCTTAAAGTGTTGGCATTTCAAGACTGTATTTGTACTGTTTTTTTTCCTAGATGGAGGTGATCGTAGGGGATTTTGGGATTGTGGTGGTACCTCGTGACAACGTGGACACAGAAAGAATCATGAACCATTCCTCAGTCCTCCGCAAGTACAAGGTGAGTTAAATACACTCAGAACTGACACTTCAGGCATCGTTATGGTGAGGCAGTCATTTAATATTACAAGAGTGGGGAAACTGCAAGTTTACCATGGTCATGTTTTAAGAGGGAACAGCTATTTGAATTGATATCGATTTGCCCACATTAAGTAACTGCAGCTACGGCCAAAAGTTTTGCATCACCTAAAATTTTAGGACTGAGACATTTAATAAAAAAAATAAAAAGAACTATATAAACATAATTTAGATTTTGTATTTAACATCGAAGAAGCTTCAAAATGATATTGCAGAAGTCTACCAGAAGCCATAATAGTAGTACAGTATTTCATGTTTCAAAATGTCACAGTTTTTCATGAGGTGCACCACCCACTCAATATGTTGTGGGTGTCGGGGTCCAAAACCCGCTGCATTGAAATAATCCATTCACAATATAGGAGGCTGGTTGCTAGGGAGCTGACGTCACTGCCCTGTGACTTTTGCTAGTCAGTTGCTGCCACAAGTGAACACCTTGTTGGCTAAAATAAAAACCACTTCAGCAAGCAGATATTTAATTGGCTTTGAGTTATTGTGCAATGCATGGGTATATGATAACAGTACGATATTAACGCTTTTTTTAAAATTTGAAATGTATATTTTTGTTTGTGATGTGCAGTACGAAATAAAATGAACCGTAATTCTAAGTGAAATTGCCTATATATATTGCAGCTAAGGCATGCACAGTTAGACTGTAAAAATGGGGAGGCAACTCCAGGACCACGATATAGCTGAAACCGTGGTATAGCGAGGGGCGATATAATGAAGGGTGGATGTATATGGAAAACTACAAAGCAGTGTGTAATTCAGTATGTTAACGTAACATTATTCAGCAGGTTTCATTTGACTTTAAGAGGAAAAATGTGTTAATTCTACAGGGTGATGCAAAACCTTTAGCCAGAGCTGTATAAAGTCAAATAACTATTACCTAAATATTCCCAGTGTTTTTTTAATGTCATTTTTTAGATGTTTTGTTTTACATTTCCATTATTTCTGATAAGCCCCTATTACCAGGATAGTCTTATCAAGATGCAGACCTTTCTTTTTAATGGGGGTCCTGGAGGAGGGGGGTGCAGCCCACACAGAGGTCCCTACAAACTTCAATTACACCCCCACACCAATACATCAAGAATCTCAGCTGTGTACAGACACCAAGTTAAACTAAACCAAAACTGGAACTCAGACTTCATGAAATATTACTGAAAAGACAATGCCAGACAATGTGTGGATTGAGTAGTAGCCTGGATCACTTCTAAAGACACATCTTTACATTGTGTTAAAGCAGTATGTCTTTTAAGTCATCTGACCCTTCCCTTCTGGTGCCACCTGCTGTATTTTCGATACTTCCAGTATCCCTCTGCAGTGCTGCTTGTCTGTTCCCCTGCGTTCTGGTCCTGCCACTTTGAAAGTATTGTAACCAAATCAGATCGTCACTGCAAAACTGCAGGAGACATTTTTATTTTCAATGCTTGTTTCTGAATAGGCAGTTATGTACAAAGTTGGTTAACACAACATCAGCACTTTCAAATGAGGCACCCAAGGCCTAAATACTGCTTGTAACATTCCAGCACTGCATAGAATAAACATACTGGGAAATGAGGACCCTGATTCCTAAAAAACAGACCCCAATCAGGTCTTTCAAATAGACCCTGTCATGCGTGTTAGTCCAGTGTAATGAACCTGTATTTCAAGTTTTAAGTATGTGTGTTTGATACAAGCTACGCTATGTATTCCCTGGTTTCCCCCTTCTCTATGTCAGCATCTTGAAAATAATTTGATCTGTGAACCATGAAGGCCTTGCAGCACCACCACCGTCTGGTTGGTACAGATTATTGTTCACCAAAGTGTTTGTCTGTCCAAGTCAGCGGCTTTATCGAAATATGATTGCAAAACTGCTACAATAGATTCATTTGCAGATGAAAACAGAATAAACTGGAATTGTGTCTACTGTGCAGACATTTTGTGTTTTTTTTTAAGATGATTTGTTTGCTGTTTACATGGTTATTTTTCTTTTCTAACTTCAGGATAACATCATTGTTGTTAAAGATGAAATGAATCATCCCATGTCTATTGTCAGTTCTACCAAGAGCAGGTAAGTGAAAGTCTAGAAATGAACATTCTCATGAAAAAAACACAACACAATTATCACCATTATAGTTCCAGCAATAGACAAAAGTCTTAACTCATTTCATTTGCATTTTTCCTATCCCTTACCCTATAAATTTGTACAGTTCTTGTGCTAGAGAAACATTGTTTAGTGAGTGAGAATTATTTTATGTAATGAACAGTTTAAGATACATAAGTTTCAGACAAGGTAGTTCTCCCCATATTATGAAGTAATGAAAAATCATGGTATTTACTATACAAACTATTTATTAGGTATCTATGAGCAGGAAAGCAGTGTGACACAGGGAAGCAAACAGAAGCGCGTTCTAGCGGACACTTCTCAAAGCCACATGGTGCATAAACACGCATTGGAAGACCATTCCAAAAGGCTGTTTCATTCACCTTAAGAAATAATATTGCTACCATAGCTGTCCCTCCTCCCTCCCACAGACTGGCCTTGCAACATGGAGACGGGCATGTGGTGGACTACCTGAGCCAGCCAGTCATTGACTACATCCTGCAGAGTCAGCTGTACATCAACACCTCCGGATAGAGCCCTCCATTCTCTGCTCTCCTGCTTGGGGTGGCAGTTCCTCTCTCTCTCTCTCTCTCTCTCTCTCTCTCTCTGTCTGTCTCTGTAAAACATACTTCTCCTGCTCTACCGCTTTCCATGTACAGAAGCCTTCAGTGTCTCTGTCCCTCCTAACTGTAACATAGCAACAAGGCCTCCCAGTGGTACTGCACTGAATGAGACGGCACAGGATACATGGATCCACCCTTGACTAGACTTCTGTGCACACAAGGGGCTGCAGGGAGGAGGGTGTGAAAGGAGGGTGCAAGGAATATTCTCTAACGATAAGCTGTTGGCATTTGCTGTACATTTAATACTGTTCTTCTAATGCATGTGTTTATGTGTTTTATTTATTTGCATGATTGCTTTTATTGCAAAGTAGATTTGTAGTCTGTGGTAAAAGTACTGGCAAATACAATAAGTCCCAGTAATCAAGGTTTATACAGTACAGGAAGCTTGTGAAACGTGACACAAACAGGATGTAAAAAAATTTATAAAAGAGCAATGCTGATAAATTGAAAGAAACAGTGGTGGACCATTTAAAATGTCAGGTTTGATGGTCTGAAACAATTTCATTTTTTTTAATTAATACAAAACTGAAATTCTTTATTTGGGATTGCATGGCAGATATACAGCAATACTTTTCCCAGAGAGATTTTACAACTTGATGGAAGGTGACTATGTGTTTGTCTGTAGAACCTGCAGATTTTCAAAGCCACCCTTACCACTGTAAACATTAAACCGTATCTTTGTTGGCTTACTCTTTGTATGTCAAGAGCTAATCTGCAGTTACTTTCTGCCAAATCCTGGTGCTTGTTCAGGAACAGTTCACAGCCTGCTCCAGACATACAGTAGACACGCTCTCTGGAGAACTGTCCCATTCATGGAAGCAAGCTAACCAATCAGAGTATTCCTTGCCCCTTCGCACTCCACTGCCCTCCACAGTCTTGCTCGTGGACTCTTGCCATGTTAACATTTGCCACTGGGAGCGACTTGAAATCAATCTTTTAAATTTCTATCAGCAACAGATTGAGTTCAAACCATGGCATTTGTATTCCTTTACAGCCCCTGGTATCTTTTTAAGAATACAAAAAAAAACATTTGAACAATCACTACCCAGCTTATCCACTACTCTGCATTTAGCTCCAATGAGTCATGATGTGATCTAGGCTTTTTTTCTGGTCGCAGGTCCAGTTTAAAGATAGCAGCATGCCTATTAAAAAATAACCAGCTTAGTGCTTCTCTGTCTCTGGGTGTATCTATTTTCTATATTATGTATGTTATAAATATGGACTGTTTGATAGACTAATAATGGACATAAGATTGTACAACAGGGATATTTTACTTGGTGCAAGACATTTAAAGGGTATTTCAGGCTACAGATTGGGTTACATAACTGACAAACAAGTCAGAACAAATACCAGGTAAGATATCTCTGAGAGAATATCATATTGGCTGAAGTTAATGCTAAGCCCCACAAAAAGGCTTTCAATTGGTAGTGACATCTAAAAGAAAAATCAACTTAAGTTCTGTGTAAAACTATTTCAGCTGCAGATTGGATTGCAACTTCAGCCCAGTATTACACATTACACTATAATCAAGGGCAGTGTCGTTTTGGATGTTTTTCAAAGTGTAACTTAATTCGATTTTTTTTTCTTTGTTTGTATCTGTACATTGTATAATAAGGCTAGTTATTGACTGCTATTTGTTTTAGAGTGATTCTTCTGTTTAGATTAATAAAAGATAAAAATAGCTGCTATTGCTGTGAAGTTGTTGTTATTATTATCATTATTTATTATTATTATTATTATTATTATTATTATTATTATTATTAGTTTATTTATTTTCTTTACAGATTTTGGATTCATATTCTTTATAGGTTTTATATCTATCTATTAAGGTAATAATCAACATAGTTGTGGCAGGGCCTGAATAGCCTTGTAATTACATTGTAATAACTGGATAATTACTGCTCTTATATTGCAACTACCATGCAATTCCATAGAAAAAAAGCGCTTTAATACCGGGTGTAATTATGTGGTAACACCATGGAACTGTAATGAAATTACAATACTGGAAGCAGCATCTCCTTCAGGGTGCCACAATAAACACTATAGGGCTGATCTAACTAAGCAAAAACACAACAGTTCGTAACTCTTGTAAACATTGGCAAATTATTATGATTTATAATTTGGGGGATTTTACAGAACACTGAGGATTGGAAAAGATAGACACAGGCTTAGGAGCATTCTACATATTGTAGGTGATTCATTAGGGCCATTGGCATCATACCTGAGCAATTTTTAGATGTTATCAAATAAGCCCAAAAAGAAAGCAACTCAGAATCTATAAACTCAAGGTTATTTTGTGAGAAGATTAAAAAGAAAAAGACATCAACCTCTGACTCATCCCTTTTTGCTAAACTCGATTTACCCTAACCAGTTACAGCTTTGTACACATATGTATTCTTTGCAAACTAGGGTATGATGTTTGTTGTTCTAATGTATCCATATTTGTTCAGCTGTTTGTTGCTGAGGCCCAAGGAGACTTGATTACTGTTGGTCCCTCAACTGCAATCTTACGTTTGTATTGTTAAGGCTTATCAGATTCCGAGCTGATAAACCTTTGTATTCAAGTCTCTTTCCTGCTATAGGTGTTGAATTGGAAACCAAATGAAAAAGCAATACAATCAATATGAAACTTTATCAACCCAGTTCTGTATTCACCATCAGCAGCAATTACCTGCTGCACTAGATTTCCGAGTCACATGAGAGTGTGTTCGTAATCCTTGGTGAAAAAAAGCCCTTGCAAAATGCAATTGCCAAAGCATCCTGATATCTGTCCTAAAGGCTCAAAGCCATTTTGCGTTGAGTTGCCTGATAGTATTAGCTCTCATGCCTGAGACTGGACACCTATTCTAATTCTAACTTTGGTAGAATTGCAGATACATAACCATGTTACAGCATGTTAATAGCTGGAAAGCACATCGCCAACACACAGACTGAGTCAAGCTACCATTCAAACAGAATGTTGGTATCAAAACACGCAGCGCACCAGCCGTTTATGAAAAGACACAAGGAGGAACAGAAACTGAAGTATACATTTTCAGAACAACCAAAGCAAGTTAGATTGCAGAGTTCAATTCACTTAGCTTATCTAGCCAGTACATGGCTGCTGCAAACATAAACAAAGCAGTGCATTGTGTGGATTGTTAGCACATAAAGAACCACTGTGGTAATAAATGACCATCCTGGAATAACCCCTTGCTGACAGTTCTTAATGAAGCTGTTTCTCCATGAACAGCAAGCTGAAGGGACACCATCTACATACAGTAATGAGACAGAACCTTCTACCAGAGTTGTCATCTCCAGCAATCCACACTTTAAAAAGAACAGATTTTTATAATTGCTTGACTTAAATGAAACTATGGAGGATTTATTTAAAAAAAAAAAGACAAAAAAAGAATGCGTACATTATAAAACATACATGCAATTAACTTCTTGTAACGTCTCATATGAAAGGGTATGTTGTAAGTTGCGTGTCTTGTGCAGTCATGTATCAGATATTTAGACTGATGTCTGAAGACATTCACTGAATATTTTTAACATGTTAAATATTAATTTCCAGGAATAATTTGAGGACTACCAGTCTTACCTGATGCTATAAATAATAAAATGAGCAGAATTTACATCGAAAAAGAGAGAACAAAAGAAAGAACAGAACTTGAATAAATTAAGTAAAGAAGCTCTCTGAAGCCTCTGAAGTAGTGCAGCTTCTTGGTTGGAGACACTTCTGAATGCAGAAATGATCATATGCCCACTGGAATTAAAGGAAGTGCACTGCAAAGAGGAAGCAGTGTTCACTGCTGTTCCTATAATAGAAGGTGGGTAGCTAGAGCTTTGGAGGAATCTCCAGTTTCATGATCTCCTTCCAGCCTATCTGTGATAGAATGAGGCCAGGGAACTAGTGAAGAGTTTAGTAAGTTAGTTTGCTTTTATGTTTTATGTAGTTTTGTTCAGCTTATTTTTTAATAATGAGCTCCATAGCTGGGAGAGTGCCAGACATAACTCATTATTGCCAGATACAACTCAGGAGATGCAGATGATGCCCTGCAAATGTTATTCTATATTTATGTGTTTCTAACATTGCTGGGAAACACTGTGTGGGATTATTTGATACCCCAGCCACGTCTCTCTCTACTTGAATTCTACTTATATAAACAAAGCCTGATGCTGTAGGGGACGTAATAACTATTATGATACTATGAAGTTGTGATTCTAATGTGCTGTCTATTTATTGATCTTTTAAGAATTAGCCAAGTGTTTATTAATTCAAATCGATTTTTACCTGATTTGACAATATGTGAAATTCAGCATCTGCTCTGCAGGACTCCCTTGATATACCCCAAGTCGGTAATTCACACATTCTGTTCACAATTATGCAGTGTTAACAGTAATCTGGGCTGTCTTTTCTAAGTTTAATAGACACATCATGATAGAGCACTGGGCTATTCTGTGCTCATAAGCTCATAAAATGTTGCTTTAAGAGACAAATGGGCATTGGTATTCAAGTCATGCAATGTTCAAGTCATGCAATAGGAAATTTATCAAAATTGTATTGGAAAATAAGACAACTGAAATAGATAGCAACAAGTAGAATATAAAAAAGTAACTTTTACTGGTATTATACACCTTTCACGAGCATCATTAAAGTGCCCAGACATACTACTTATCAACATAAATTATACGCATTTACATATTATATTCAAACAACAGTCAAACATCATTTCATTGCAGTGCACAACCAAGTAAATGAGAATGTTCATTTACCTGAGCAAATGAAAGTCTTGAATAAATAGAACATTAGGGTTTCTCTATGGGTGCAGTGTTGAAGCACCCCTCAGGGATTTTATCCCGAATCTCTTCCAGGTTTTGAATGTCGTTTAAGATGTTGTCAATGTCAGTGGTGAGGGCAGTAATTCTCTGTCGCTGTCTGGCCTCCATTAGTTCCAGGTCTGCCATTCTGGGTTTCAGCTGACTCTCCACTTGCTCCATGCTGTCTGCTATCGACCCCTCCAGCTGCATCAGTCTGCCTTCATCTAGACTGCCTGGCTGGTCTGAGAGGAACAAGAAGAAACAAACCAAGGTAATGGAATGAATACATCGTGATTTAAATACTGCATACATAGTGAAACTATAAGGAACATTGTATAGGCTAGTCTATATATATATATATATATATATATATATATATATATATATATATATATATGTGTGTGTGAAACAATTTTTGCAAATACGTACCAAGTAGATTGAGCAGGTTGTTGATGATGGACAATGTGTCTTGAACGGCTCCTTTAGTTTGCACTGAGCTGTCATAAGCTGCAGTTGCCTTCGCTGAAGCCTGAAACAAAACATTGTAGTGTTTCATTACCTTTGTATTCTTTTCTTTTGAATGTTGGACTAGGCCTGTTATACAGGTCAAAGGTAACAAAGATCAACAGGATGGTAGTTGTAATGTTTCGGCATACGGTCTATTACTGATCAAGGAGGGACTCGGAATGGGGGTGGAAGTAAGTTAACACTAGAGGGCACTGTGTTAATGTTAAAATAGCTAATTGTTTATGATAGTTTGGGATACATCTGATATGAAAATGAATGCATCCAGACTGGTTTGCAGGCTCTGCTAAACACAATGACTAATGGATCATTCTATTTTGCTAATGAACATGATACGATCTCTTCCATGTCATGCTGTAGTCGATTAAGCCTTCAATAAAACAAACTCTCTTTGTACCTGTTTCACGGCCTCTGCATCCTGGTTTGCATTATTTTCTGCTGTGGCCAACTGTTCCTGAATGTTTAACGTTGCCCCCTTCAAGCCACTTATGTCATTGTCTAATGCCAACACCTTATTGAACAACCCATTCAATTTTAATTGAGAGTTTTGTGCTTCCTGTAAAAAAATAATAATAATAACAATAATAATTATTAGTATTCAAATGATTTGTACAGAAAACATGGATAATAATACAGGTAGAACATATTATAATTTATATCCTAGACCTACCAAACCACTGTAAACTGGATCTGATTCTTTAACTCAATCTAACTTGCAGCAAACATTCTTATTGCACATCAATTCCGTGATTGTCGCTGGTTTGGGACTGTGACATCACTATCCTGTACAAATCGTTGTGCTGCAGAAGCAGAGAGTTTTGTATGTTTGATTACATTGTATTGTTTTTGTTTGCTTGTGGGCTGAAACTGTCAGAGGACTATATTCTAAAGTATTGCCAGGCCGGGGAATACAGTGATGGCCTGAATCTGTTATTGTTTCGTTTCTCCCTCTGTGAATTCCCAACTTCCTCAGTGATTCGCTCCTTACCGTGCCCGTGTTTTCAGCTATGTCCCCAGCGTCTCTTGCGTTTTGAATCGCCTTGGTTACATCTTTGTCTGCATTCCCCAGCAACGTCTCTGCCTGCTTGTTTGTCTGTGTGGCCTCTCTAACAAGGCCTCTAATGAAAGGGATTTTATCCATCGCGTCTTCAGCTTCCTTCTTGTTTTGATTTAGCTGTCCATTGAACTCTGTTGAAAAAAATCCAGTGATTAGGTCTAGTTGCAGAATTTAGAGGCTTACACACTCTGATAATATCATGCTTTTCTTTCAGGAATGAAAAGGAAAGAAGAAAAGGAGAACCACATTTGGTTTGTTGACTGCCCATAGGTTCATTCATTTTGTCAACCCCTGCTTAGGAAAACTATTTGATCTTCTTGTCACCTAAGTAAACCCAGCTATGTTTGCCATCCACCCTCTTCCCACCCTGCTGAGTTTGTGGGCAAAAGGTGAACAGACTGGTTCAGAAAAGACTCATTTTAATACTGGGGGAGACAGTCAAGTAAAATCAAGTGTACAAAATAAATGCAAGTCTGCAACTGATGAGCAGATGAAGCAGTTCCCCAATTGGTTTCATAAAGGCTGCGTCGGTCACAGAATAACAAGGGTCATATTGGCTTTGATAAAGTCTTGAGTAGATTTAGTAATTTTTGCAAAAAACACCACCAACAAAGCCTTTACAACAAACTGGTAAAATAAGTAATTACATTAAAAGTAAATGTGTTGTTAAAGGGTTCGAAATAATTTCTTATACGATATTATATTAACTCCACTATGTCAGATCCATAACTTAAAGGTTACTAGTATCCGTTACTTACCTTGAAGCTTGGTCAGGACGTCCTCCACCTTTCCTAGGTTAGCCTGCCCGTCGTTCAATGCCCTCAATGCCTCAGCCTTGGCAACATTTGCTCTTGCTAGGAGCTGATCTCCAAGCTGCAATCAAAGTAATAATACCAATAAATATGCAGAATGTAAGGATCTTTGTTGGTGCAATCAGTTTCTGCATTTTGCAATCATCATGCATTATGGTACAGGTTAGGTTTAGTCCCATGTATAAACTACTGGAATAGCATGCACTATCTATCAAATTGTATTGAATAAATGTGTCAGTGCATTCAGAACATATCTGTCCTGTAGCTACAGTAGAGTGCTCAGAGAACTCTTACCTTCTGGTCAGATATCCCTTTGGCCAGCAGTTTCTTGGCCTCAGACTCATCAGCCGCCACCTCTTGGTTTAATTTCTGAATACTGGAGAGCTTTCCCTCTGCATTGGGTTGCAAGAGCTTAGCCTCCTGAGTGAGCCTTTTCATCTCGTTCTGAAATTAAACCAAAATAGGAGTCAATTCCAAGTAGAAAATGCACTGAATTGATGAAGGGCTTGTGCTTGCCTCTTAATGCAACTGCACATGCACAGTGTTCTACATTAAAGTATATCGCGCCAGTATTTAGTTGGATATGGTGGTTCAATCTGATGAGCACAAAAAAAAAAAAGAAACATAGACACATACCTGCAGAGAGCTGGGGTTAATCATCTGAATCCCTGAGAGATCACTAAAGGTCTTTGTCGCCAAACGGCTTGCCCTTTCACCAGCAGAGCTCAGCCTGGCAGCTTGGTTTTCCAGGTCATTGACTGTGGCTATATCACTGTTATACCTAAGAAAGACACAATCAGACTGCATTAGCCTCCGTTCACAGTAACGCCCATATCCCTCCACACATATACACACACCTTACCTATTTTATTGGAAATAATTTGATTAGTAAAGTCCAAATCTATGTTTCACTAACTTTTTTATTGTTATATATATGAATAGTATGGGGAGCCTCATTGAAAGTATATCTGTCATTCATGATTTCATGAGCAAGTTGTTGAGTTCATCAGGTTCACAAGGCCCCCAGAACACTGCCTATTCTTCGGGGTAGGAAACAGTATTTGCGGGCATGTCAATGGAGGTCCAAAGACACAGAGACACTCACATTGTGTTCAGATCCTGAATGCTGCTGGCCACCTTGTTCTCCCCATTGATCACTGACTGCATCAGCTGATAGGCTTCATTTGCAGAGGTGCCGCTGGTTTTAGCTGCTCGCTCGATTCCTTCGGCCTCAGTGCGGTGTCTGCAAAAGCACATGTGGAAAGGTTATATATGTACTGTGAAGATCTGTCGTATTAACAGAGTTACTCTATTAGTATGCTACTGTACAGCTAAGATGTGCAGGTTACATGTTGCGATCCTACCTGGAGTGAGTATCACAAGACAAAATTTAGTTTGATAGTTGTGTTTTTTACTTTGACCTAAGTTTTGCAATTGCAAAAGAATCTGAATTACCTGTCTGCTAATGTGGTTGCCACATGTGCCAAATCTGAGAGGCTGTTTGTGCCTGTCCCAGCGTCCGCAAATGGAAGTTCCTGATGAAAATAAATAATTAAATAACTGCAACTGTGTCTTAATTTATGCGTCTTAACAAAAAAACAGAAGACAGCGTGCAGATATGCAATTGTAACAAAGCTTACCAGCATTACACCCACATATTGTATGATTGTAACACTGATCTGGTTTAGCAACCCTCTTGCTGCAGCTGATGAGTCAATAGCTTAGCTGAGTATTTACCACTTGTCTCATCTCCACTCTGGCCTTGTCCACGGTCTGTCTGGCACTGCTGATCAGCCCCTTGACAGTGTCAGCCTGGTACTGATACTGCTGAGCCAACGACTTCATCCCATCCACTGTCCGGGAAACACCATCCAGGTTTCTTGTCTGAGTAGACTGTGTGTTACTTATATCAGCCAAGCGACTGAGCAGCACTTTGTCAGAACCTATACAATGCATCAGGAGAAAAAAATAAATAAATTAGCAATTCATTTATGTTAAACAAAGAGATATGGTGGCACCTTAGTCTTAGCTGTTCTGATCTAGTTGGGAAATATGTATGATTTCAGAAGACTGGAGTCCTTAACTATACAGCAGTGCAAGGTTTTAATAGGACTGTTATACAGTATATGGTTTGCAGGCTTTCATAAACATAAAACTCATTACTATAATATTGCATATGGAACTCTTTATAGTGCATGCTTTTTGCTTAGCGGTAATGCATAAAAGTGATTTTCAACTGTTTTTTTTTTTTAAAAAGATATAGAATATAACGTCAGACAAAAAGGTGAGCATTTCTTCTTTACCATCAACTTTAACAGAGAAAGGGTAATTATTTGCGGTAATCTGATGCTGTTTTAAACACCAGTGATTCACCACAGGACCAATAGAGGGGAGTGTTCATTTGTGTGAAATGCTGCTAACAATATCTTTGCATGTAAGAATCATAGCATAACATCTGTAACAGTATTCTTGCTCCTTTAGCTTTTTGTTTTCTCGCTCTGTAGTTAGAGGAAGGATTCACCCCAATCACTGCACCTTCTGTCACAGTAGACTTGCCTGAACCCCAGAGCTATGGCAATGTCTTTGTTGGTGCAGAACAAACACAGATCTACTTGCCCTCATGAGTTAGAAATGCTTGATTTTTCTCATGCATACACAGCATGAGCCTGTGAAATACAGTACTAAAGCAATTAAGCTCAATGCAAAAGGCATAACCTACAGTAACTGACTGTAATCAATGCGTGGATCAATTTGTCTGCAAGATAATGCTTACTGTGAGGGTATTGTTTTTATAAGCTGACATATAATGAAATATACATAATTGTAGTGGCTATCATATTTTTCAAATCAGAATGCAGAGATGCATGGGTAGGTATTTATATGTTGAGTGTGGGTTTTATATGGCCTGCTGGTTCAGCATTGTTCTTTAGGGTATCTGTTTTAAAGACTGAACTAGGTGTATGCAGAACTTTGCTGCTCCCGTTGGCTCCCCCATACCTGATAATTGGTCTGTGTCTCTCTTTAGGTCTGCAATGTTTTTTTCAGCCTCTCTGACGGCCTTCTCCACCTCCACCTCAGAGAAGGGGGCACGGCTGGTATCAACTGTTCGAAACAGAGCTTCCGTATCCCTCAGCTTCAGCAAATGCCTCTCCATCTAGTACACACACAGAACCGGGGGTCAGCACACCCTGGCATTACAGCCCTTGTTTTCAGTTTTCTACTACACTTTCCATACAGACCATACTCTTTAAAACCGGTTGAAAAGCACAGACACTAAAAATGAAAGACAAACCTTTATAACAACTGCAAAATTGACATATGAGAAATATAGCCATTAGTTACATTACACAAATAGTCGTTTCCCTCTGTCTTCATTTGATTGATATTTGCAATAACTCCACCTTGTTTTGAAATCAACTCAAGCTAGCTAGGGGATATCCACTAACATGACAGTTCTTGGAGAGAAAATATAAATATATTCCCTGACTATGAAACATTAAGTACGAGTATTATCTTCTGCCATATAAAAACAAAGTAATGGCTTTTAAGAGATATCATGCTAAAACCCACCCACACTATTGCTTAAGTTTTATTTCTGGCATGAGAATGCATAATAATCTGTCTGTCAGAGTATATTAAAATGACAGTAGAATCGTATCATTGCTGTACTGCTTGAACAGTATCAATTTACTATAAAATGAGTTCTATGCATTATATCCCTTTACAGAAATAGTGCTCACTCATATTTTCAGGAAGGTCCCCAGGGCAAAGAGGTAACAAGAGAAACCCTAAGTGAGTTCTAGCTGTGACAGAACAACAATTACAGCAGCGCAGACATTACAACACCAATCAGGAGTGTTTAATTCTCTAGTCTAGAGCTCAACTAGTTACTTTCACATGAAATACCCGAAACAGTGAGAAATGAAAACCAGACAGCTGCACTGTTTAAAGATGTTTAAATCCATTTCACATACCAGCAGGACAAACAGGGAGCAATTTTTCAGTGAAAAGTAAAAAGCACATTTAAAGGACTGAAATGGAACTAAACGCCTAAACGGCTCCCACTGTACACACTCTTTCCATCCTTGTACATCTCAGCTCTTTATCCCTTATTGCAGGGGTGGCCAGCCCTGGTTCTGGAGAGCTACAGTCCAGCAGGTTGTGTAGGTAACCTTTAATCACCAATTTTTTTAAAGACTTGGAACAATTTTGACTAGTTAAGTAGTAATTTGTTCAATTAAGTAATTTAGAGATAATTTGGAACAAAAACCTTAACACCCTGCAGCTCTCATGGACCAAGGCTGAACACTCCTGATTTAATTGCACAAATTAACTTACTAAATTGATCCACTTACATTTTTCATAAATTGATGATTTAAAGGTTACCTATAACACCTGCTGGATAGTGGCTCTCCAGGACCAGGGTTGACCACCCCTGCCTTATTGTATGTGACACACAAAGGTCTGACTAAGCCTCCATGCTTTTAGCAAATACTGTAATTTTTGAAAAACACTATAATAAATTGTGATCTGTATTGATGGCGAACAATATGATGGCCTACCTGGTATTTCACTTGGCTGTAGCAGGCTGGGCAAGCAGTTTTTTGTTCGCACTTTGTTCCTTCATGTCCTTCTTTACACTGACACTGGCCATTCTTGCTGCACTGTGGTGACAGTGAGCCCAGAGGGTTGCAGTTACATGCTGTAGCAGAACAAGGGAGGGAATTAACATGATATTGTACATTTTCCTGTTTTACCTACAACTGAGTTACCTGTTTATTGATTGCGTTTCTCTGTAACTGTGCTCCTGGTTTTATACTGTGACTCATACAACTGGTTTCTGCTATGAGGCACACAACTCCATTGACCTTCTGGGGATGATGTTTTATTGAATATTGCTATAAAATAAAGCAATAACCTCTAATAGAAGCTACGTATTCAATAATGAAGGTTGAATGAATGGTCTCTTACGTGTGCAGCCCTCAGCAGGGTTGGGGATGGAGGTGCTCCTGTAGAAGCCCTCACTGCACTGCTCGCAGTTGAAGCCAGCAGTGTTGTAGAGGCATTTGAGGCACTCCCCGCTCAAACGATCGCAGTTTCCCACAGTGTTAGGGTCGATGTTGTCATTGCACCGGCAGCGCTGACAAGGCCGGGGGCGGCCCCGCTCACCCAGGGGGTCGCCGTAGTAACCATCTTCACACATCTCACATCGGGAGCCTGTCAAGTACACAAGGCACTCCAGAAGTCAGGACTTAGTGAGGGTAATGTAATTCTGGACCATATTATATTGCAAATCCAGCACTATTTGAAATAAATAACTGTGGTGCTTACCTGTTGTTCCCACAGGGCACCTGTTACATGCCACTTCTAGGGTGCCTGGAGCGATGGCGCAGCTGACTCCTGGGGCACAGGGGCAACGCAGGCAGGTTCTGGCGTTCTGTGGGCTGTTGTAGGTACCAGCTGGGCATTGGACAACCGGGGTCTCGTCTCCAGAGTAACAGTCTCCTAAAACATCACCGTGGACACATTAGCTAGAGTAGATACTGTACTCACACCAAGCAGGTTATACTGCCACTAGATAAAATCCACTAGGTTTGGTAGCATGCTGTCTTACCAGTGTCTTGGTCGCAGGTGCCTCCCCGGCAGTTACAGGGTACACAGGCACTGAAGGACCCACTACTAGGAGAGTCTCTTCGGTACCCTGGAGCACATTCCTGGCAGAACTGACCCCGGTAGCCCATGGGACAGCTACACTCCTCAACCCAGGAGGCAGGGGCTCCAGCACCGCGACGAGCTGACTCCAGATGCACATTGTCAAGGTATCCATAGCCTGAAACAAGCAAGGGAAAGTCTTTATGGGAGACGTAACAAATAGGTGATCCCAGTGTACTGGTACTGTTAGTCAATGATTTTTTTGTGTTTTTGTCCTGTGTTTTGTATGTCATTGAAGATTCAAGTATATTGCTAAATCTAATTTCATGACTGGCATACATAGCTTATCTGTTGAACGTTTTCACAAATATCATAAAACACCTTCCTCTTCAACAAACTAAATGCATTAAAGCAGACTTACTCTTTTCCCCATAGGTGGCTCGAATCTTAATGGCCGTCAAGTTATTCAACAGTTTATGAAATTGTAATGCGCTGAGTAGTGGTCTCCATTTACTGCCTGGTTGTTCATCAAGCCTATAATATTTAGAAGACATTTTAATATAATAAGAGGGTTATACAAAATAACAAAGCATCCCAGCCAAAAAACTGTTAACATTCAACAAATGACCAGCAAGCATGTGGATTGGCACTCACCTGAAGGTGTAGGCTCTCATCTTGCCGCAGGGCAGGGTTGTTCCCAGGTCTGCCAGGGGAGCTGCCACCCGCAGCCCTGCTCCCTCCAGCACCACGTCTTCTGGGGATGGCCTCCGCCCTCCTCGCCCCACCGTGAATGAGAAGGAGAGGTTCCGTCCATAGCTCAGCACCTGGTTCCCCAAAAACGAATCTATAAGAAAGTCAAGAGTTATAGCAAACATTTTATTCAATGATAATCTGCTCTGAGATACCAGAAGAACATGGTTGAATTCACTCCTAGCATCTCTGCCCATCAAATTCCTCAATTCCTTTACAGTGCCTACCTGGCGCCAGCAGGTAGATTGGATTGTTGTCCATGGATGTTACGAAAACATCACGGTGCTTAGGGGACCAGCGGAACTGCACATGGGAACCACTTTTGAAAGAAGCTCGCCATCCATCGGGGTCTGAGCACAAGAGAAGTTGCATGGTGACCCAAGGCAAAAAACTTCCAACAATATAATAAAATACAATACAATGCAACTGTAGTCAAGCTGAAACAACAAAATACGAATAATATTAAAGTGGTTATTCTGAATCACTGTAATTCAAACATAGTTATGCAGACAATCTGGTCCACCTACAGCAGAGAATACAAGGTAGATTAATTAGGTACCAGGTTTTACCTTCATGGTGACCATGCTGTGCTCAGTCTTTGTATTGGAAAACCTGTAGAGTTGAAATGAAAGCTTACCATTATCAAAGGTGGAAGTGATGTTGTAAGCACTGTAGCCCTCTGCGAAGGTACAGTCGGAAGAATGCCCATAGCAGAAACACGGCATGCAGTCCATGGGGTTACCTGCCCCCAAGCTGCTGGCACGCGACCGACATCTGTGAAAAAAATGAAATCATGTTTACAGAAGCCTCTTTGTAGGTCTACAGTCCTTCCCCAGTAATGGTTTGCTCTCCAGTTTAAACTGTTGGTATTACATTTATATTTATGTCTTTTGGGAAGGATAATCTTAGTTTCCATGAACACTCGAGCATGTGTGTGATTGGTTACAATTTAGTTTCTATATAGTTACTGTGTAATTTCTGCAAATCTCTTTGTATGAGAGATTCTTGCTCTTTCCAATGCTGAGTTGCTTGTCTTACCTGCCACCACACCCAGCTTGTGTAAGAGCACTCCCGGACTGACAGCGATCACACTTATCACCCATCACTCCTGGTTTGCAGCTGCAACGCCCGTAATTGTCACATTGAGCATTCAGGGATCCTAAAGTCAGACATTTCAATTTAATGAAGAAAGTGTTAGAGATATGTAAATATGGAGCATACCCACTCTGTGGCAAATGTGCTGGCACAATAAACTGCTAGCAACCTGCACCCTGACAGATTCTCCATCCTTTCATAGAACTTGAAGTGAATTGTTTATTGAAAGTAGAGGAATGGAATTTATCTTTACTTAATAAAATATGAGATAACGTTAGAATATTGAGATTTGAAGTACCTTCCTATTAGCTGTAGGCATCTTATGAAGCGGGAAACGTATTTACATGAAATGCTTATGGCTGGAGATACACAGAGCAAGGGTTAGTTAACCTTAACCATAATTACATGGTTTAGCACCATTTCCCTCCCAGGAGGGAAATCTGGGAGCCAGTTCATTAACTGGGACCTTCTGCAAAGAGCTATGCACAAAGACTGTGTGCGAGTGTGTGTGTGTGTGTGTGTGTGTGTGTGTGTGTGTGTGTGTGTGTGTGTGTGTGTGTTATGCAAAACAATCATTAGTTTGCAGGATGCCTGTATTGGAGGTTGGGTATCATATCAAGTTACATGATTAATTATTAAGTAAATTAATTGTTTCACTAAATATAAAACTGCATTCATTTTGGGTATGTCAAAGAGAAATGAACACTGGTAGAAGTATAAGAAACTAAATACAACGGTTGGTGGTATTAGAATAAATGTTGTCTACTTGGGGTTCCTGCGAACATTGGCCCCTCACATACCCATAGTGTTGCAGCGGCATGGCTGGCACCGGTCCTCAGGCCTCTGGCGGAAGAACCCGCTCTTACACTTTTCACAGTTGCGCCCATCAGTGTTATCAATGCAGTTCAAACAGATGTATCCCTCGGGGTCGTACATACAATGGGAAGCCTTACCATTGCACTTACAGTCAGCTAAAGGGAAAGCACAAAGACAGATTCAGCGGTTAGAAGAACAGGATAGCTTCACAGGGCTCTCTAGCAATGGGGTGACTATTGAACTGCACAGCGAGGTGACACCTGCTGCACATTATCTAATATTAATTACTGAAAACAGACTGCTAAACAAATAAAAGCCAATGGCAACTCTTTAATGACCAGAATTATTCTGGGCTTAAAAGGCATGTCATATGCAGACAAGCTAAAAGAATTTAATCTGTTCAGTCTTGAACAAAGAAGACTACGCGGCGACCTAATTCAAGCATTCAAAATTCTAAAAGGTATTGACAGTGTCGACCCAAGGGACTTTTTCGACTTGAAAAAAGAGGGTCACAAATGGAGATTAGACAAAGGGGCATTCAGAACAGAAAATAGGAGGCACTTTTTTACACAGAGAATCGTGAGGGTCTGGAATCAACGCCCCAGTAATGTTGTTGAAGCTGACACTCTGGGATCCTTCAAGAAGCTGCTTGATGAGATTCTGGGATCAATAAGCTACTAACAACCAAACAAGCAAGATGGGCCAAATGGCCTCCTCTCGTTTATAAACTTTCTTATGTTCTTATGTTCTAATGTATAGCTGAAGTGATTAATACTGAAGTGATTAATGTTTCTTAGTTACTACTAGCATGTACCTGCAGTAGTGCCCTCTAATGCTTTGTCACATGGTTCATTATGCATGCCTCTGCTTTAAAAATGCTTTCCCTGTTATTTTACAAAGCTTTACTACTGCAAACAACAATAATGAACTGCTTATCGTTCAGTTCCTCTCTTGTGTGAGGCTCCATTAACCTGCCAATAACACAGGGCCAACTGCTAATCTTCAAACCACTTCACTAATTAATCTTTTTGTTGCAAAACACTGAATCTATGATGTCACTTATAATCTAGCAGATCAAAGCCACAACACACATGCCATCAACAAATGTGAATCCCCAATTTACCTAAAGTACACCAAGTAATTGAACAAGTATAACTTTGACAATGTATGCTGAGGAAGGCTGCACTGTTGTTTTAGATGTTCTTACTGCTGGTTAATTCATAGTTTTGCAGATGCAGCTGGTGGTACTAATTAACCCTAATTAAACCACTAGGTAAAAGTTTAGGTGGGCTTTATGTCTATATTTTTAACAAAGTAGTAAAAATGGAATAAAATCTGTAAACGGACTGTACAGCAGATACCACTGAAAAAGCTACAACAGACAAAAATATGGGTTTATCCACCCACTCTCTGTTAAAAAACTAATATCAGTATTCAATTTGCTCTTTTTTTAAGCATGTATGAGGCTAGTAGACTACAGATATATTGGAAGGTCCTTCTAGAGGAAGGAGTTTTTAAAGCTAAGTGTTTTTGGTAGTTTGATTGTTTTTAGGAGCTGTAATTGTTCATGGGGCTTACAGGTGTATTCTGTAACTACGTTGTGCCAGTTATGGTCATTGGTAATGTCTGTCTTCTTTCATTTATCAAAGGAAGAGATCTCTTCCTGCCCACAGTGAGTTATACCCTCCTGTCACGCTGCTTGACAGAGAGACCATACAGGTTCATACAGGTCTGAGCACAGATGACTTGGTGAGGTCACTCAGTGTCTTCTCTATGGGTGATTGCACAGTAAACACCATGCCTCAATAGTGAGTGATTAAATGGTGCCTGTCCTATGATCCATGGCATACAAAAACATAATATGATTATGGAACAAGTCTCAGAATCTTGGCTGGTTTCACTGCAAACCCTGATTAGCACCAATCTTAAACTACCTTATGTTTAGTACTAGTTAGATTCAATGACAACAAGCTGCTTTCAATGAAGACGAGAGTAGGTGCCTGTTTTACAAAATCAGACTAACCAATCCAAACTGAACTTCTTTAATTACTATAACCATAAGGAGAAATATAAACACTTAATCCCAAACTTTACAGTCTGACAATTCAGAAAATCTAAATTTTTAATTTAATTACACTATGTAACACAATTTGTGAATCAACAACACATGAATCCAAATTAACATGTATTTATACTAAAGTAATACAAAAATGACTACAAAAGATTTAGAAGTGAGTAGTTTTTCGAGATTTACGATTATACTGTGTTTACAGTATAATCGTACACAAACTACAAAAGATTTAGAAGTGAGTAGTTTGTCGAGATTTACAATTAATCTGTATTTACAGTATAATCGTAAATCTCGAAAAACTACTCACTTCTAAATCTTTTCTAGTCATCTTTGTATTACTTTAGTATAAATACATGTTAATTTGGATTCATATGTTGTTTTTTTCAGACTTTATGTGAACGAAAAGACACACATTTGCCCGTTTTCCCATTAGAAATAGTGATATTTTGAAATATCACTGTCCTGGTCACAAAAGCAAAGTTTGTGGGGAATAATAGCCATTTTTTATGCTTTTGAGGCATAAGCAATTAGGAAATAACACTTACTACCCAGGCACCAAAAAAAATTACAAATTGTTACATGGTGTTATTCTCTGGTATGCTTCAATCGTATTCAACAATACATGTGCTTAAATTCTCTAAAGCCTTTGAAGACAAGTACGATTTAAGGTCCTAACATTGGGGATTGTGTCAGGTTTCCAGTATCAACCCCTCGAGCACAGTGGTGATCTACTTTTTGTAGCGGTACAAGATGTTCCAAAAGGCCTTTGCTTTTTATATGAAGAAGGATCACAAAAAGCTTATTTAAGCTTCAAAGTGAAATGCTTTTCTGCTAAAGCCAAAGCCTCATGTCCTAACAAGAGAAATGCCTTTCCAGTAGGCAATTACCCACAATGTAGGAGTCAGGATCCTTCTTTGGCAAGTGTCTAGACCTGCATCTGCATCTGAAGTTTTAAACTACAGTTTTTCTAGAAGCTGTTGTCAAACCAACCCAAAGAGCAATTAACCTTGTCTTCCCTAGAAAATAATTCATGTTATATGGTCATAAAAGGTGTTGCTGGCATCATGCAACAGTTTCATGTGACTTTTTGTTTCTTGGGCCTTGCTTAGCCCTACAAGGCTTGTCTGATTCTGTCTCCCAGAATGATTACACAAAACCACTGCCAGCCTCTTTACATCTCCTGAGGGTATTTGTGAGGAAACCAGAATGACTGTACATCAGTATACAGAATATCCATCTCAGTAATATACAGTTGAATTCTATTATATATAGCAACAGTACCACTGATTATGATCACATTCAGCAGGACATGAATACTTGAACAAGCTTTGTTATGGGTTTTACCAGTATGATTTCAGAGTTTGGGGATTTGTGGTTAAATATGTAACATGTATGAGGTTTTGAATTGATTTAAAGTAAAACTATACCCAAAATGCATGTATTTATTTTGTTTCTGAAAATCTGGAATTCCAGGAAGGCTTCTCGGAGCGTTGAATTATTATCTTCTTCAATGGAAAATCACTGAAGACTATGAAAGTGTTGGAATACAAATTTAAATCATGAGAAATTGAAATATCAGCCGCTGCTGCACCACAAAACTGGATTAGGACTAGATAGACCTGACTTCACATTAATACATGAAGTTCTGGAAAGCCAGCAATTCTGGTTTTAGTCCTTATTAATGTGTTTTGACTTAATTAGCTCCATAGCAACCAATTCACTTTTGATAATGTACAAGTCAGTTTTCAATTACAAAGCCTCACAAAGCAACCTGCACTTTTATTGTTTTTATTCTAAGGCTGCATCAAACAGTCTGCCTGACATCCCAGCAAACAAGCTTCATCTCCCAACACTGTTCTCCTGTATGAACTTCATATTTAGATAACAATGCAGATTTAAAAAACGCCACAGTATGAAACAACTTCATCAAATATAGGCATTAAAGGGGTTAAACTACGATTGAGTTGCCTTGTTTATTTTAAATTACCGTATAGAGAATATCCATCTCAGTAATGTAATATGAATTGTAGTTATAAGACAGCATTAGCAAATGACACTGACACACACTGTCTGCATCTGGAACTGGAGCACGCACAGTCACAGTGATGCTCCAGCTCCTTGAAGGAGTGTGGAATCGAATATTATTCTTTTTTCAAACATAGATTGCATCCGCATTACTAGTAATGGTTTTGTTTCTCTACTGTACTACCATTTTTGGGTTAACCTTTAGTAGAATTATGGCAGTTTATGTTTGCTATTTTAGTAAAGCAGGAGTTATGTAGTTTTAATTGAATATTACAATCATACACTTGAATGAGAAAAGGTTCTGGGTGAAATTATGACATTAAGGGCCCTTTAGTAATTTAAATAACAGAATACTTTTACTAACTAAATAATAACAGTTAATCTACAGCATAAACAGGCTTGATCGGAATAATCAGGAAAAGTTTAAATATGTTAACGCCTTGGCTATGGCAACATAAACCAACCTAGAATCCACTAAACAGTTACCAGTTTGTCTGCCCTTTTTATGCCGTAATATTTAGTCCTATAGCTACTGTATCTGTGTCTGTGTAACAAGATAAAGACACCGCAAGAGTTTATATACAGTACAGTTGCTGTATTTCTGTTAAATGAAAACTTTTTTTTTTTTTTAGTTTTATCTATCTGTCCATCATATTAACAAAGATTATATGATTTATGATTTTGTTTAAAACATTTCTGAGCTAATTTAAAAATGAGACATGATCATATTGTTCAATCAATATAATAAAGCATGGAGTAATATATCATACACTTACGTTCATATCTAAAGGTACCATGTACATCAGGCAGGCTGAATAAGAAGATTCCAGACCATAATGTCAACGCAGACCACATTGCACTCCTCCTGAGACGAAGAGTCTTGCAGTAAACCTGAGTAAAGCTGAGGCAGATTATTAGGAAGTTAGTGTTTGTTAACTCCAGGTAGACCAGAATCACCTGATTAAACTGTTTGGCTTCCCCAGGTGTTGGTTTATATGAACTTAGTCCTTCTGACGAATGTTGACTCATCACCTCCAGACAGTACTCTCAGTTTATTCACTCATGAATAAACATCAAACACTATTGCTCCATAAACAGTACCATTTTCAACACACCTTAGCTATAAACTGGTAAAACTGTAACACATCTTTTATAAGCAGAATTTATATCAAACTACAATATTGGAGAGAGAGAGAGAGAGAGAGAGAGAGAGAGAGAGAGAGAGAGAGAGAGAGAGAGAGAGGGGGAGGGAGGGAGGGAGGGAGGCAAGTTAGTTTTGCCCGAAAAAGGGATTGGAATTCTGTTTGCCTTCTGTGATATAATGATTCCCTTTCTTCGATTTAGATGACCCATTTGTAGTTTCTTTTCTTTTATAAATACATGGTAAACATGGTGTTTTATAGTTTTGTTATTATGTACTTTCTATTACTTCTGAATTTGTGCCAACCCTCCTAGTAGCATGTATTGGATGGACTGAAGAAAATAATGTGTTAATTTCATATAAAAAAGCTACAATTAAAATAATATGTATATTAGTCAGCTTGCACTGTACCTAGAGATTAAAACGTATTATAGTAATCTCAAATTGTACAGCTATGGCTAAGCGTGTTGCATCATCCTATGAGTTAATTCATTTTGCTTCATAAAGTCGAATGGAACCTTCCGAACGTTAATAACATATTTAATTACATACACTTAGAAAAACTGACAAAAATTGAAAAATGTGACATTTCAAAATCTAAAATGAAATACTGTACTACTATTATGACTTCTGGTAGATAGTTATGATGATATCATTTTATAATGATATCATTTTGTAGTTTCTTTGATTACATGATGTTAAATAAAATATCTAAATGATGTTCATATAGTTGTTGTTGCTTTTTTTTTTTTTTTTTTTTTTTTTTTAATCATGTCTCAATTCTAAAATTTAGGTGAGGCTAAACTTTTGGCTGCAGCTGTAGTTACGTGTCTGGACTAAAGCAGCATTTTGCCCTGATACATATATCTATGTTACTGCCTATCTAAGCATGCTGTTTCATGAAAGTGTGCTGCTGTTACAGTCATAATTCGGGACACAATTACAAAGAAGCTAATCACACACTACTGCGTTAATACCAGTTTGTTGCAATTTTACTTCTTGTATTCCTTCATTAGACCTAGAAACCCTCTGTTCGGTTGAAACTAGTGCAATTAAAAAATACCCCAGAGCCCCCTTAGAAATAGCACTTCACTGTTGCAATAATGCATAAATCCCAGTACTGCATAAATCCCAATTGTGGGCTACTCTGTTTAAGCCATTGAATTACAGAGTGAGAGAAAAGTTTGTAAACCCAACGCAAAGGACATTATGAATGATTGCAATGCAGTATGTAAAGTAATGAGCAAAACAAAAGCAGACAGTACTCCTGGGGATTCCTGATGTGTTGTTGAGATCATTATGTATGTATATATATATATATATATATATATATATATATATATATATATATATATATATACACAAAAATATTTTTTACTTTTATTTAACAAGTCAGTTCAATGTTTGAGTGCCATGCACCTTCATCAAGACATAGAAAAAGAGAGCAAAACACCTATTACATGCTCTCAATCACCTGCTCTTAATTGTTACATGAATCAGATACCAAATATATATATAGCAAATGAATCTCAATTATCCAATATTGATTATTTTCTTACCTAAGCTTAATATAATGTCATTAGCTTTTTGCGCCCAGAGTATTCAGTTTGGAGACCAGTTCTATAAGGTATAGCTGCATATTGAGGCCATTTTATTCAGTCCTCCTTGGAAGGAAAGTAGATTTGGAGTTTTCAGACAATTGAAATAAACTGTGGTTAAATACAATAGACTAGATAGAGGTGATTTCTTAACCAGTTGAATGAATATTTCTGATCTAGAGATGAGTGTGTCATGACAGTGCTGCTAATAACACTTTAGCAGATATACCTTCACAAATGGGGAAAATAACTACAGACAACTAGAATTTGGAATGATAAACAATTTGGTTGTCATAGTGACAACACATATGAGCAGATGTGACAGTTACATACAATTCAAGAACACATACAATTTTGATTGAAAACTTCAAAAGGTTCTGAGAATTCTGCTAATGCTCATAGTTATTCATTTGAACAATCTAGGGTGGATACTCAAAATAAACCTGTAGATATTCTATGCCTAGTTGCAGTTGTTACAGTTTAATACACAGCCTTCGGCAACTGGAAAGTGTAACTGGATGTTTGCCAGGCTCAGAGTCAACGTGCTGTATTGGCAAGGCTTGCATGGTGATCTCTAAATGCTGAAATACATTTTATAAACCTTGTCTTCCTCAAAATAGCTTCATATACAATAGGAACCTTGTACTGTTATTATACACACTGCTGGCACACACTACTGTAAAAGTTGGATTAATTTTTTTTTTAGTTTAATGTTTTCATTTAGGGTCATCCCTGTCATAAAATTCCCATGGGTTATTTGGATATAAACTATGTCAATGTACAGCTCCAGTGTGCATTGGGGCAATGCATCATTCCGTTTCAGACTGTATCACCATGGGACAATGGCATAGTTAGATTTGTCATCTGATTTTTAAAACACATCTTCATTTTATGACCCCATTTAATTATTTGCTTTATAGAGCAGCTCAATAAAACTTCCAAACATAGAAAGATACACTTCCCTGCTTTTATCATCTCCCATGCTTTGATTGAATGAGCGAAGACATAAAACAGGGGAATAACGCAGATCGGACGGCAGACATAACCAACGCTGAGTGTATGCAAGCTGGATAAAAATGATATGTTACTAAACAGATTATAAGGACCTAAAGAAGGGAAAAGGAAAAATGTTGCCACTAGCTATTCTAAGCAGTCTTGTTTCTACTGCGCTGCAATGTCGTTTTGCAGGAGAACTCAACAGCATGAGGGGTACCTGCAGAACATGTCGATAGATACCTGATATTTTATTTTCTATTGAAGCTGTTGTACACTTAAAATTGAATTCCCCTTTAAGAACCCGAGTCAGCTCAAAGAAATTATGGGAAGTAATTTAATAATCCTCACAATGAGATAAAGTATTAAAATGTGTAGGGATGTTCATCTTTCCCCATTACAACTTCTAGTGAATTCTGCTAGTTAGACAGGTAACGACAGGTCTATCTTCACATGCAGTGAGCTGAATCACTCAGTTTTATGACTCGACTTCCTGTTCGCTCAGCCTTACTGGCTGTTATCAGAAAAATCCACTTTTTAAATTGCATTTCTCTACTACAAGGATTTCAAAGGAGTGAGATTAGGTTTAATGTAAAGGACATTCACAAAATAGCATTTTGTTAATTACATTGATGAATATTTGAGAAATAATCACTGGCTACGCATTCTTATCAAATAATATCAAATGTCATTTTATGCAATCTGTGATAGAGAAGGCTTAGTGCTCGATTTGATTAATCTACTATACCATGTGGTGATAAACCACAGCTGGATTTTTTTGAGGGGCATTTGACAGCACTGGAGAACCATGCAGGATTTCATCAATCACCTGCCTGTGGTTATCCAAGGATTACCCCTAAAAAAGGTGGTTGAGGAATTAATCCTCTGTGCTTTATAATGCTGTAATAAAATCATTGATCAAATCGAATCCTTAATCCTGTACAGCGAGAAGCACTAAAATGACTTTTGAATGTTTCCTATTTTTTTCCCCACATCAGTTTTTCTCATGTTTTCTCAGCTTTCCATCTCATAAAATAAGAAGACACTCCATGAACATTTCTGGAGTACCGGTAGTCTTGCTCTTCCACATTGAGGATAGCTGAAGGGGCAAGTGGTTTAAACATTCAAGGAATATTCTGTTTATATGATGTAAGGTAAAGGTTTGATTAACCTAAATCAAACACTGATGAAGTCCTGCATCTGCTTAGCTGTCAAACATTGTAATTGTTTGGCAAGTGTACCAAGTGAAATTCAGGTTGTACATTTGATACACTGTAAAAAAAGAGACACTTGACATCTGACTTGAATTCCACAGGCCTTGATTGTCAACAACATGCGTGCAAATGTTGGACCGTATTATAATACCCTGTCACGTATTTAATGGCATAACTTTGGTTTCAAAAGTGTTTGGGGGGTGAGGGGTGGGGGGTTGTTTCTGTAGCTGGGGCATAAAGTAATACAATTAAAAGTAAACATTAGGAGGACAGGGGTATTTTATAATGTTCAAATTTATTTTATTTTATTTTTTATAGTAAAGCAAGACCATAGACATCGGAAATGGTATCACAATGGAGAAATGTCACAATGAAAAGAAAAAAAAAAACGTGTAGAAAGATTTGTTTACTACTCGCTTACGCTTTCTCCCCTCTGCTTGACATTACCCGTAATGCATTGCGCTCCAACACTGCTTCAGTTGATTGGTGTTTCTGCTGGGTCCTGGCGGAGACTACTACTACTGACAGTGATTATACAAATAAATGCTTGAGTAATACAAGTTTTAGTACTGCTGCAATGCAAGATGGACATTTCCCCTTCGTTGACAAAGTGCAGGGGACAGGCCCCCCACACCCCCCTGTGTAATTACGCCTGTGCGTTTATTACTGCTTTTGTATCTATCCAATTAGATTAGATATACCATGTTTAAGAATGAAAATGAATAATATTATATAGTTTTCATTACATTTAGACAATAGTAGTCAGGTGTGGCAATAAGGATTTTGCAAGACCCTTTAGCCCATCCTTACTTATTCAGTGAATATCTGAATGGTATTTCTGTATCTACATGATATGAACAGCAGACAAATAATGTGGTTATGTCTAATGATAGTGATTCACTGTTTTTCTTGCAGGATGTTGGTGGTTCAATCTATGGTGAGCACACTGGCTGTAAGGTTAGTAATTTAGATTGGTTGAAAGAGAAAACTAAGCCTAATTCTCAATCCCCTATCAGATATTCAAAACAGATTCTGAGAGATAAGGTGGGCAAACCATTACAAATTTCTATATCTTTCACAGCACACGCTTTTTACGTGGTCAGTGCTTTAACACATCACAGACAGACAATCGCCATTTATTTTCTAAATCAGACCAACTGGAGCATCCATCGTGCACCAAGGTCTACCGAACGGTTAAAAAAACACACCACTCACAATTCACCACGCTCACGTGACTAATAACTCAGCCAGGGACAGAACGTATTTAAAAGTATGAGTTTGAGAATTAAATTAGACTTACAAAGGGCAGAGGTCCATTTCATATTGATCGCAAATTATTTGATGGCTGTGTGTGATCGGGGTATCAAATATAGAGTTCTGTAAACTTTAAAAATCCAGTAAGATTTTAACACCTTGACCACCACCACCACCCCACCCTCCCCATCATATTTAAAACCTTCACATGTTTGACTAAATACCTTCACAACTACACTTGCCTAATTGCTTTATTACTCAGATAAACAGCTCCTGAGGAGTTATATTACATAGACACAAAAAAACTCCATGCCTCCAGGGTATCCGTTCTGCACTGGGGAATGAACTAACTCCCTTCACATGAATGGGGCTGGGCAGGGTTTAATAGGAGCATTAGATCACTCAGTCACATTGTAATCTACACCCCACCTGACCTGAATGGACTGCAGTGAGTAAACAGACCTAAACACTGACTCAGCTGAACAGAGGAGAGGCAACAGGGTGGGGCAGGTATGCAGTGAGACTGAGGCTGAAGTGTCTCACAGCCTGCCCAAGTCATGCCTGACTCTGCTCTGACTACCTTGAGGGCTAGCTAGACATAAAACCTTTGCAATTAATGTGTACTACAAGCACAGATTTTATTAAGCAATACAGTATTATACTGACGATAACAATTGACAGATTTTTACACATCATTACCAAATCATTTGCCTATTGAATAGGTTTATTTATTTTTCATTCCAGACCCTTCATTTAATTGTGTTCACCTGGTGTTTTCCTTTGACATACTGTTGTATCAATGCTTCTAACAGTTCTGCTAAGCGGGAGTCCCGCTCTACACTACGGGATATTGTAGTTCAATACGACACTTGCACTGAATGCTTTCTTTGTTGTACCCAGCTTAATGACCTTCCTGTTTCCAAAGATATCCATAGGAGCTCCATTCAGACAGTGACATTGTAGTCAATGTCTCATAGATAAGGCACATTCAACTCTAAACAGATGACAAATGGACTGCACCAAATAAAAAAATTCCGATAGGAGAGAGGTAGGCGTATAAATAAATGTATGTTTGCTTTTACATAACTACTTGACCAAATGTCCTGCCTTTGTTGTTACACCAGGAACTAACAATAAATACACGCCTATGCCATCTATCAATAACTGCATACTTAAATGACCTGCGGACAAAGAAATTACAGGACATGGGTGGACCCAGATATTTAAAATATCAGCAGGTATTTTAAGTGGGTATGTCCATAAAAAGTGCATTCAAGTTCCTGCTTGTTTCCTCCCCAATAGTGCAGAATTAATTTTATTACACACATTTTAACACACTGTTCAATTGTTATTACAAACTATCAACTGTCTAGAACTTTAAACTTTATTAATAAATGTTTTTTTTTAAAAAAAACATACTTTTGAAAAAACATTCCTTAAAAAACTTAAGTTAAAACAGGATTTCTAAAAAGCATGTTGATTTCCTGACACTTAGTAAGGGGGGCCATTAGCAGCATTTTAAAACTCAAAATATGTGCAACTGCACAATTATGTGCCTCAGAAGGGAACTATTTAAGTGAATTTCCAGAAAAGAAACGACTTCCTGTCTGAGGTATTTCTGAGACTTGGAACAAAAGCATCTTTATTAGATTTTTGATGATCTAGATTTAAGCAGCTTCCTAACAATAAGGCATCTATGTTACTGGCCTGAGTTAGACCCTAAATGAGATTACACAACGCAAAGAAGGAATTTATAATGTCTGCTGTGACCTTTTTTTCTGCTCAAATATTCTTTATGTTTATGTCATCCCTATAAACAGCACATTTCTCAATGGATACATTTTTATTTTGCCATTTTATATGGGACCCCAAAAAATATCCAGTTTTAGTAAACATGTTTTTCTTCATAGCTTGCTCTTTCCCCACAAGGACACATTAGTGGCTATTGATACATACATGTGAAACACTATGTGTTGATCTTTATATAAACAACTTCCAATATTTAAATCAGCATTCTGCTTCTCCTAAATCAAGGGTTAGCACTCTACTTTTATTGCATGCATTTCCTTTCAATATGTGATCAGATTAAGGGCATGCCAGACACAATCTCAATCTGCATTGGATAAAGTGGTTTTGAACTTCTGTAACATTTTGCAATTTCCAGCTCTTATTCTAGGCTTGAGACGAAAACTGTAATGAACTTGAACTGGACTCAAGACAGTACAGATCAGCAAGTCATGCAGTCTTTGTTTTATATAGATCATAAATTACTAGTGCGCTTGCCTTTTCGCAACACTGCCCTCTAGTGTAATTTGGAAATCCATGCTTTGGTATTATGTATCTAACTGTGCCCTGCACAGATGGAAAGACTACATATCATTTTTTTAGTAGCAGTTATATCTTTGTAAGGGTGTTTCAAATCAATAAGAATATTCTTTGTGTACTTTCAAATATAGTTTGACATTAAAGCAGTCCCAACTTCCAACTTCTACAAAATAGAACTTAAACACCAATTGTATACAAGACAAAACAGGCCTGGCGTTCCTGTAATACCACATTGTTTTGTTTATTTTAAAATGGTACAATTTGATTTACAGGCAAAAATAATAATAGGAGAGGAGTTTATCAGGCCTTTAAAAGTCACTGCATTAGATTTAAAAGGTGTTCTGTGGAACAAAAACACAAATAAAAAGGCAGTGAACCCCATAGCCACACTAGTACAAGAAAACTGTGCAACACACACAAAAATGCAATTAAGAAAAAAAAGAAGTTAGAGATTACAAATATTCAGACTTTATAAATAAGAAGTACTGTTCTATACATAAAACTGTATAAGTGTTGCACATCTTTCCTTAACAGTATGACTAAGGCTGAAGGCATATAAATGCACATGAATAAATTCAGCTGTGGTGGCGTGGGGGGAGGGGTTGGGGAATCATTTGGATTCTACTACAGTAGATATCTCAGATCACTTAAAAGGATAAATAACAATTGAAATTAGTTTTTAAAATGGCTGTATCCTTTAAAGCACATGATGAAAAGAGGTCTTAATAGGGTTAAATAAGACTGCTTGGGTCTTCCTCCTTTACTATAACATAAAAAAAACACAATTCAGTGATTATGTTTCAGGCACTAACTGTTCAATACAAATTACAGAGAGATAAGTTACCAATATAAGGAAATCTATTTCAATAGTCACAGTTGATACATGTATTTTAAAATATACTACCAATATTAAAAGGCACAATACTGATTTTCTGAAAGTCAAGCACATAATGTGACATTGATATAAACTGCCAGGAAACATTACAGCCATATCAATTTTTTTTTTTTTTGTTATGTTTGGGACAAAAATATAAGAAACAAACCCTTAGGTTTATTTATTTGGCTTCTTTTAAAGAAGCTACAAAACATAGGGGTACTGAAAGTTTAAAATTTAAAAGAAAAAAAAAGTAATTTCTAAAATCTTTTCAGTCCTTTGGCGATTTTTTTCCCCCACTCAAATTATCTAAAAAGTGGCAGATCTATGAGACAACAAAAATTCAGCCATGTGTACAAGCAAGCATATTATACCACAGAAATATATATAGCGCTTTGGGATGTGGAGGTGTTTCTGATGGACAGGACCTAAAAAAAGAAAGGGGCATTCTCAGATTCAGTCCTGAAACATTTAAGATTATATTTACACATAAAAATGAACATGTCCTCACGCTACATCATAATAATAATAAAAAACATTCACACAAAAATATAACATTTGAAATAATTAATAGCACCAGTGTATCAGGTAAATTTTGCAATGCAAATGTACAAAGTTGCATAGTGTGTGTTTATGTTTGCATTAATAAAATGTTAATATTTCTGCTTTATGATTTGAGATACACCTGTATAAAGCAGCAGTTGCAAAGAAAAAAAAAAACTAGTGTTATAAAAAATAATTTTACAGAAATTAAATCCCACTTTAAGATTCCACAGAAATACTCTGGAAGCATAAAATGGGATCAACACAGGGTCGGAAATAAGGCTCTTATTGCGTTGCAGTTTCATCCATTCCAGGTTGTACTAGGAGCTTGATTAGCCAAAATGTACAGGTAACAAGCTCAGGTGTATCTTATGAAACTCATAGCAAAACCAGGAATGGATCAAACTGCTATGAAATGGAAGCCTTATTTCCAACCCTGGATCAACATTTCTCTTCCACAAGTACATCACAGATTTTGATTTTGCTAGAATAAGACCAACTTTTTTTAAAATGTTGTCATCTGCTGAGTGTTGTCACTATGAATACTGCCTGGAGTGAATTACAGAGCAATCAAAGAAGTGATCAAGTGTAAAGATAAAGGATAAAAAAAAAAAAAAAATAGGATCCTTCACTGCTAGTTCTAGCTGTGTGACAAAGTCAAGAGACAAACCTACATGTACAGCTTATTTATTCCAGAGACTTTGAAAACAGAAACCAAGAGAAGCTGGTAGTGAATAACTTGTGTGTACGGGTCTGTTTAGTCTCTTAGGTTAAGTAAGGGAGTGCCTGGTGGTTAGATCTGCATGGCCTTCCTTGGAGAAAAAACAAAACAGTTTTTAGTCATCTGGGTTCTACACTGTAGATCTGTCACTCAACCACAACACTGGAACCAGACACCAACAAGAACAAAAAAATAGGATTTTCCTTTATATTCTGCACCTCATCTTAGAAAAACAGCTGCAGCTCTTAACCGTTTTATTATTTTTTTTTTATCCAAATTCTTTCACCCAAAGTATTAAAAAATGTAAAAAAAAAAAAAAAAAAAAAAAAAAAGAAGATGCTGGTGTTCTGTATTGAATTAATTAAAACAAAACCAAAAAAAAATGATTTTGGTAAAGTAAGGCACTGTCACTTCAGATATTAGATGAAGGGCTGGTAAAGTGGGGGTTGCACGTAGGTTAGGGTGTTTCTATGGAGGGGGTGTTGAAGCAGCCGGAAGGTAGCGTGTTCTTGATGTCTTCCAGGTTGTCAATGTCCGCTCTGATCTCCCCGATCTGCCGGTCGTAGTCCTTGATCATGTCCTCTTGCTGCTTTGCAGCAGTGTTCAGCTCAGCCAGCTTCCGGTCCAGTTCGTTGTCCTTCATTTGGTTCTTGGCCTTAGCCAGTGATTCCTCAATCTCCTTCAGCTTGTTGAGGTCCACATTGTCAACGTCACCTACAGAGTGAAAGATAAAAATAAAAAAAAATAAATAGGCCAGCCACTTATCTAAAACACATCCACATGCAAACTTCTGTATAAAATTATTTAACACACTACCATGAGGAAAAAAAAAACAGAAAAAAAAGGTTATGTTTTCTATGATAAAGCACAAATGTGTAGAGACAGCATATACAGTACTTCCATATACTATATCGTATACACTGAGGATTTCTGCATACATACTTTCAAGATCTCTACTGTAACCTCAGTAGAAGTGGTGATGGTTACCTAGTTGTCCGAGTAGATTACTAATGGTGCCCAAGACATTCTTCACTGCATTCTTTGCTTTTCTGGCATTATCTTCAGCTTCTTGGGCTGCCTGGGAGGCCTACAGAACAAAAGACAACAATTATCTTCGTTATACTGTACATGGGTGCAGTGCTCCAGATCTTTTTTTTTTTCTGGTCAGCAGTAATCCCTCTCAGAATTTTGTCAGCAGGAGTCACTTTTAATTTCCCACAGACTGCAGTTGTACAGTTTTGTGATAATAAATAAGTCAGAGTTTACCCTGGCTTTTATATTTTTGTAGTGTTTTGTAGACTAATCCTTAGAATACACTTTAGTCACTACTGGTAAGGAATCCTCAAGGGGCTTTACACCCTGCTTTTACTCTGTAACTTAAATTACTATAAACAGATATACTGCACACAGTTGTGCAACATACTAATCACGCAATCATGCACGCAAATGTATTTAGTTTGTTTATTTTGCAACGTTTGTAGTGGTTTTACAATATTAAACATTGCACTAAAACAGAAAATATCAGTATAATTTGTAAAGCCCTATAGTGATTTTCATGAAAAAAACAACACATACTTTTTCAGGTTTCCCTTCTCAAATAAACATATAACGTATAGTCCATTACAGTTGTTACAAGAGAGGAACTAAAATCTTCAGCATCTTCAGGTTTTTCAACATTACAATTGGCACGCTTAAAATATGAGTCGAAATCTTTGTGACATTTTTCAGAAAGTGCAAACTGCTTGCTTCACCTTATTTTGGCTTCTGCGCGACACGTGTGTTTACCGTGTGAGAGACAGAGAGACTGGGTTCACGGAGATAATTCTTGGAAGATCACTTGGTAAATTGGTCAGATTCTGCACAGAATTGGCGCAGAATGATCTCCGTGAATGCACCCAATGAATTGTAACCATTAAGTGTGTGCACCGCAGCCCCAATAGAAACTTCTGGCAGTTGAAAAGTGCATATTTCTACAGTTTTGTTGTGAGAACTGCGCAGGTCTGTGCAGAACTTCAGAAACCTGCTCTACAAGAACGCACTCATTAATTTCTGTACTGCCGTTAAAGCGGCATGGGTCATATTTGTTTTTCCACAGCTGTAAAACAAATCCTCAATATTTTTGTTAGGTCGTAAATGGCAGTTTTTCAGTTGGGAATTATGACGGTATGCCCCTTACCTGGAGCACTATGCGTGGACAAACAATGGTTCTAGCTTGAAAATAAAAAGGCTTTTAAACCGCTATAGCTGGGTTTTTAGACACCTTATACCACATGCACCCCACCGCCAGGTCCCAGGACTCACCATGCCTGCCATCATCATGTCCTGGTCAGCCTCCGCCTTCTTCTTGGCCAGATCGTCCTCAGCTGCCTTCAGCTGGTCCATCATTTTGTTCACTTCATCATCCAGCTTCATCGTATCAGCAAAGGTTTGCTCTGCATCCGACTTTGTCTTTGCAGCATTCTGAAAACAACAGGCACATCAATTCAGCGCAAGCTCATCAAGGCCGTATGTCAATGTCAATGTACTGTACCATTTGTGTAGTAATCATTGCTTTGATCACACTGTGCCAAAAGGTTTGCAGTGGCAGACTCCAACTGTCTACTTCCACATTAAACCTGAGCTTGACTGAAATTGGAAGATGATTCTGGATCACCAAAGTATGTGACAGAGTATGTATTAAAAACACTTAATAGCACATGATTATTACAGTAACCCTAACCCTACCTTCTGCACAGCACTGGCAATCTTCTCAGCCTCTTCTGCCTTTTTTTTTGCCTCCTTGGCGTCTGCCCCAGCATTGCCAAGGGCCGCCTCTGCCTGCTTGGTCTTCTCATTGGCTGCGATGATGGTCGCGTTGATCCCCGGGATCTTCTTCATTGCATCCTCTGCTGCAGTCTTATTGTCATTCACCCGTCTGTCAAAATCTGAGAATTCACATGGCAGGGAGCACATTAGCTCTCACGACCATCACTTGAAATGAATATGTTTTCTTCTTTAACCCTTAGCGGTCCACTTATTCAGAGTCAGGCGCGTCAGGTCCAATTTATTTTCACACGCGCCGTTTAAAAATACACCCCCCCAGGTTTAAAAGGCCCTGCATAGCAAAAGGACAAAAGCCAAGCCCCACCCCTTGTTCGCTGTATTTTTCACATACCTCTTTATAGCCGTGCATACTGATAAACCCTCTCCTGATCACTCGTTTTATCACCAAACTCCTCAATAATGAGATCCAAGTCATTATTTTATTACTATAGCATCTCAGAAAGCTCTGCAAATGTCTGTGATATTATTTGAGCGCTGGATGCGGAAGCAGCTATCTCCTTTGTTTGTGTCCGTGTTATCTCTGTGGTGCTATGTGTATTGCTCATATGGCCTTTTTTTTTGGCTTCATTTGGCTCCTATCGGTCTCACTCGGCCATTGAAAGGTTTTCTCGTCTTTTTCCGGAGAAAAAACGACTAGAGATATGTGCTTGACGTCTTTTTGATGATATCGGACAGGGTTCGACATTGAACAGGAAAGGTAAAACTAATGTCGGACCTGGTCTGACATAGGACTGCAAAGGGTTAACAGAGAACATGTCCTCTACTCAATAGTAGCATAAAGGGGCATTGTACCAGATATCTTTCCATATACCATAAGCTAAAACTAAACAAAAACTTGTCCATGTAGATGTGGGCTTAGGGAGGATAGAAACTGGTGTCCTTTCGGCTTGCCAGTCCGCTTTCATGCTTTAAAGAATGTATTAGAAACTCAGCATGATTGGTGGACACTGCCGCTTTAGGTACTACAGGTCACAAGTTTACAGAAAGCAGCAGGGGAGCCCTGCTCTTACCATTCAGGTTGGTGAGAATGTCCTGTGCCTCCTGGTAAGTGGCTCTCCCTTTCTTAGCAGCCTCCTCAGCAAGGGCCTTGGCTGCATCTGCTCGAGCAAGCAGCTGGTCTGCGGTCTGCAAAGAGAGGGGTAAAGTGTACTTCTACTGGAAATGGGTAAGCTTTAAAAAAAAGTCATAACACCCAGTACATATTTATATTGATATGATGAGGATCAGAAATCGATGAGGATATACAGTAACATTACAGTTATTAAAAAGCAGACCATAACAAAAAGTGGCGGTGAATGCTGTGTACTGGTGTATTTTGACAGTTTGCGTGGCACATACCTGCTGCTCAGTTTTCCCTTTGTCCAGAAGCTTTTGAACCTCCACTTCCTTTCCTCGGAGGTCATCTCTCAGGTCTTCATAGTCCTTAGCCTTCCTGTCAATCAGGGAGTCTAGTTCCGCAGCTTCCTTCTTGATCTTGTTTGCCTCATTCTAAAAGTGGGAGGATTGTACAGTTATTAATTGCACTCCTTTCTCACTCATAAGCCATATTTAAAAGACACTAGTCTATACCAGATGTAGGCATTTTAAATAGTTTTAACTACATAAAAAAGATAGCAAATCAGAAGATGGGGGCTTGTGCTACATGTCTTAGCTACACCTGCTAATAAAGAACCCACTGCAAAGAGGATGGGTATGGATTCAATTAGACAGTTAACAGGATACTTACTTCAAGTGCCTTGGTGTCCACTGGTGGCAGGCTGGTCAGGTTGGCATAGATCTGCAATGCTTTGTTTCCAGCTTCCTCTGCCTCAGCATGAACCTTGTTGGCCTGATTCTCTAGGTCTTTGGCAATGCTCTTAGCTTCACTGTACCTGAAAACAAGCCAAACACATTATTCAAACAAAGTTGGACACATGCCAGAAATAAGGTCATTAAATCGCTGAAAAAACACCCCCCCCCCCCCCCCCCCAAAAAAAAATCCTTCAGATCCGAGCTTTTGACCACACCTTTTGCATTTAACTAATTTATAGTCTGTATTCTACCCTGTGTACAAACATTGCCTCGTTTAAGTTATGTGTCAGGGGTTCATTTAATGTTCAACAGTAAGGCAGAAAGTTCTGTACTTACTTTTTGTTGAGATCATCAATGTCCTTGCTGGTCTGTCCCTCACCAGCCAGTGTCTTCAGTAGCAGATTGTAGGCTTCAGTGGAGGTGTCATTGGCACTCTTAGCTGTCTTTTCAATTTCATCTGCTTCCTTCTTATGCCTGGTTGGAAAATGAAGAGTATGATAAGATCTAGGAGACATGATATCTACCAGCAGGTGTCACCACAGGGCAGTGTTTCAGCATAAAAAACGGAATGAATGGACAGGTTTAACTCTCTTACTTGTCTGCTAGCTTGCGCGCCTCCTCGGCCAAGAGGGTCATATTGTTGGGATCCCCAGAGGAGGTCGGAGGTTTGATGTCCTGTACGAAGCAATAAGAAAAAGGAAATCGATCCGTTTTGGAACAAGTCAGGGCTTTTGATGCGGGGGATAAGTGAACATCAGGTATTGCAAATTAAACACTTACCACTTTCAAGATGGCATCCTTGGCCTTCTCCAGCTCACGACGGGCGTTATCAATCAAGTTCTCTGCTTCCCGCACACGGTCTCGGGACCTGTCTGCCAGGGCTCCTGTGCTCTCCACTGTGCTGTTAATGTTCTGCAGACGGCCATACTGAGTGGTCAGGGTGTTGTTGATTTCACCCAGACGGTCAAGAAGACCTTTATCTACATCTAAATGGGGAAGGTTTTCAAAGGCAAGGTTTAGTGCCATATTAAAATATTAAACACATGCAATGAATACTGATTTTACCATTTACCATTATGAAACAGATACACCTTGGTTACCCTTTTAGTGAATAGGGTTGGGCTATTCCAGTCCAGGTGTTTGTCCCAGTCTTGTCATCAACTTTATTGAACCTATTACACCCAATATATGTTTAATTATACCTATAAAGCTAGGACTGAAATGCCGCAGCCTTCCTTACTGTTTTTCAGATTACTGGCCCCTAGTGACCCCCAGTAGGATCCTCACCCTTGTTGTTCTGAGCATCCTGTAGCAGGTCCATGATGGCTTTCTCAGCGTCCTTGAGCCTAACCTCAAATGCCTTGTCGCTCACCGTCTCCTGGCTGGAGCCAAGGTTTTCAATCAGGTTCTCCAGCTCACGCAGCTTCTGCCTCTGCTGGTTCACCTAGGGGAGTGAAGCTACTTCTAATTCTCTGCTTTTAATAACTAAATACGATCCCGGAAAGCCCAATGGAATTGTGTGCTGTGAAGCCACTTCGCAATCTGGATCTTTTATGAAGGAGAATGACCTGGGTATTCCAGATTGTTTATTTTGAATCACCGATTTGAAACGTGAATGTGAAGATTAAGATTAGTGCATGATATAGCAGGATTGCTGGAATTAACACAAATGAAAATAAGAGACTTAGGTGCATTTCCCCAGGCAATAAAGAATGGCCAAGGTTTCCTGTGCTGAAAGAGACATTCAGAGGGCTTACCTTCTCCTTCACCAGCGAGTAGCAGGCAGGACACTCCTGGCAGCCAGGCCGTGAGCGGTTGTAGAAGTAGTTCTCCTCACACATGTCACAGCGGTTTCCCACAAAGCCTTCCCTGCACTCACAGCGGCCATCCTGTTTGCACTGCAGGGTCCCAGAGCCCTCTGGATCACAGTCACAGGCTGGGGACACAAAATAAGCACAGCCATGAGAATGAAAAAAACATGCAGGCAATGGAATGAGTAACAAAAACTAGAGTTATGCCAGGACAGGGATTTGGATTACATTATTGGTACTTTGCCACTCATTTGTTAAGTGGCTATGACTGGGATGTAAACTGGCAACAGATCGCAGCCCTGCCCACCACATTCTTTATAGCTTCAAGCAGTCACATCAGTGTGGAAATTATCACAGAGGCTTTCATGCAAGTGAAAAGGGCAGAGCAGGAGCCGAATGGTAAAAATTACAAGTTTCTTACGTTTGCATCCTTCCGGTCCGAAGCCAAAGTGGTTGACCTCACATCTCTCACATTGCTGACCAGTGATCCCAGGCTGGCACTCACACTGACCACTGTGGATATCACACTGACCGTTCGTGGAGCCAATGGCATTACAATCACATCTGCGGGGTCAGCATTGAAGACACAGGTCAATTGACACAACATCTGAACCATGTAAACACAAACATATTGCCTAAATAAAATTTTAAAAAGTTATAAAATACAGAAATGTTTTCAAAAACTAAAATTTAAAATGTTGACATTTGCAAAATTTACTAGAATGCAGTTTATTTTTTTAGACTAATTGGTAATGTATTAATACATTTGAGCCATGAATGCTCTGTGAAACTAGAATTATTTAAAAGTAACATACATTGGAGAGTAGTCCTTTTATAGTAGTCCTTATAAAAGAACAATATTTACTGTATGGGTAAATACTCTTAGGGGGGATGCCAACAGCAGTAAATGGCTTTCACACTGTGGAATAGTGGACTGACAGCATAACAAACCAAAAGACGCAGTTTAGGTGCTGGTTTCCTTGCTTACCGTTCACAGCCCTGTCTGCTGAGCAGGTTGTAGAAACCGGGTTGGCAGGCACCACAGTCTCGGTTGGTGACGTGAGGCAGACATTCGCACTGGCCAGTGACCTGGGAGCAGGTGGTCTGTCTGTCCACAGTGCCGTATGGAGAGCAGCTACACGCTGAGGTGAGAGAGAAGATCCTGTAGTCAGCTAGGACATACTAAAAGCACTATACCTCATTACCCGATATCACTTCACACAGTATTCTGCAAACACAGTAAGCGGTCCTATGCACATTTACATGTTATCATCAACGAAGTAGCTACCAGCATGTTTTGCCTTTGGAGGGGATTCGCTAGATCTGGCCAAAATGTGAAATGAAAAGAAAAAGGCCCTCACGTTTGCACTTGTCGGCAGTGTCGGTGTTCAGTGCGTTGCCAAAGAAGCCGTCATTGCAGCGGTCGCAGTAGAAGCCGGCTGTGTTGTAGGTGCACTTCAGGCACTCCCCAGTCTGCCGGTCACAGTTGCCCACAGCGTTGGGGTCAATGTTGTTGTTGCACTGGCATGCTCTACAGGCTCGGATAGGGCCATTCTCACCCAAGGGGTCCCCAAAGTAGCCATCGTCACACAGCTCACATCGCTTGCCTGCAGAAGACAAGTGGGAAATTGTGGGATATACTGTCAGCTAGTGTTTTTAACACCATCACATACCATAACTGTATCTTGGTACACTGTACATAATACAACGTGCTTAAAGAAACCAAGAAAACAACATTGCAATACTTTTATATTAAAATGCAAGTCGTGTTTTATTATCTACAGTCGGCAGCGAATTCTATGACGTGGCATCTCACCTGTGGTGCCAGTGGGGCAGTTGGTACACACAACCTCTCTTGTCTTTGGGACGACTGCACAGCTGGATCTGCCCGGGCAGGGACAGGGCTTGCAATCTGTAGGGTTCCCAGTGGTTGAGTCTCCATAGTAACCATCCTCGCATCGCTCGCAGTTGAGGCCATCTGTATGATCTCTGCAGTAGCAATTGCCTTAAAACAGGAACACAAAGAAGCAGCACACATTCAGGAACCGATTGCAATGATCTGAAAGTGATCCAAATGTAAAATCAGAAAAGGATGCCTCAAAGAGGCAGTGTAAATAGCAGTCTAATTTCATAATATATGCTACTATTACAAAAAAAAAAAAAAAAAAACACACAAACTGATCTTCTAATACATCATCTTCCCCTTGTTATACATTACAGCAAGGCTACGGTTGTATGGTTTTGGAACACCAAGATACAAGAGGAATTTGTATGCATTATTCATCACTGCAATGCATCAGTATGCATGTATAAAATGGCAAAGTATTTCTTGCTTACCAGATTCTGGGTCACATGTGTCGCTGTGTCCATGGCAGTTACAGGGCTCACAGGAGCTGAATGATCCAAGGCTGGGGTTGGCCCTCTTGTAGCCAGGGGCGCACTGCTCACAGAACTGGCCTAGATAACCAGTGGGGCAGGTACACTTCTCCACCCAGCGGGCAGGGGTCCCGGGACCATGACGGGCAGTCGTCAATGTGACATCATCCAAGTAACCAGCACCTGCAACACAGCACACAGGAAACTGAACAACCACAGGTAATTTTACCCTTACTGTCACTCAGACATACTGTGTAAACTGAGCATAGATACCAGTTTCTGAATATCCCTGCAGACCTGAGCCTAATGTTTAATCAATAAATCTCTTAAAAACAGGCAAAATATAACACACACAATGCAGAATAAATAAAGCATTAACACACTGGATGCACTGAAGTCACAAAATCAGCATGATTTTGCCTTATGAATATAGCCAGCCTATTTGGAGCCAACCATAAAAGGATGCTATTCTTTTACCTTCTATTCAGATCTACAGCTGGACCTGAGCTCTCAACAATCCCTATACAAGGTCAAAATGTGAGCAAGAGACACTGGTTTTAACACCCAGACTCAAAAAAAACAATTCGCTACTCTCTTTCCTATTGCTCAGGTCTACGCTAATAACGGGAACCTACCCTCAGTGGGTCCCACTTGGTTAAATAAAGACGCTGACATGACTTACTTTTCTCACTGTAGGTGCCACGGATCTTGACTGCAGTCAGGTTGTGAAGCAGCTTCTGGAAATCAGCGTGACTGAGGCTTGGCCTCCAAGGATAGTCAGTGGCATCGTGCAGCCTGTGGGGAGTAAAGAATACATCTGATGCAAAGAAAATACCTGCTGCTGGAAAATCCTTTTTTTTTTTTTTTTTAAACTTGAACTTGGCAGTTACTTATGTACTGTGCCTTGTATCTGTATATATCCTTTATATACGTGCTAGTGCTCCGAACAGCATAGAGCAGTTCTGCAGTTTGCTTGGCTCACCTGAAGACATAGGTCTGCTTGTTTTCACTTGGGTAGGCATTTCCCTGGGCGATGAGGGGCACAGCAACCCGCAACCCCGCCCCCTCCAGCACCACGTCTTCAGCAGACAGGCGCGTGTCACGTCGGTCCACACGGAAACTGAAAGAAATGTTCTGCCCATAGCTCAGCATCTGGTTTCCCAGGAACTTCTCTGCAAGATTTAAAAAAAAAAGAAAAGAAAAAGAGGTTTAGCTTAAAAACCATCACCTTTTCATCCTAAACAGATCTAACACCTCTCAGCAATATACCACCCTGTAATCTTTTTTCAATTTGCACCCTCCCTAAATGCAGACCTCCAGTGATATACATTAGAGCTGGAGGAGCAGATGCAGATTATTTGGATCTGGACCAAAAAGTACACTCCATCAATGTGAACAATGTCAGGAGGTGAAGAGGCTTGTATTCGCACTGCAAATCAAGCCTAGCAATGTGAGTCTGTGCTGGAATCCTCTGTTACCAATTTACCTGGTGCAACAAAGTAGATAGGGAAGTAATCTTCTGATATCAAGGAGATCTCACGGCTGTTGGGGGACCACTGGACCAGGGCCTCTGTGCCATCACGCTGTTCCCCCCGCCAGCCTTCAGCATCTGCAAATATATACAGAAATTAAGTATGAAACATTCTTGTATATACACACACACACACACCCCTGTGTTTAGCAGTTATGCAGCCATAGTGTGTGCTTTTTTTTTCCTACCCAGGATCATATCAGAAAAAGTCTCCAATTGTCAGTTTACAGTTTTCTGGTTGGTACATTCTTCACACAAATCTAAGAAATCTCACAGATGTATTTTTTTTTTTTTTTTTTTTTTTTTTTTTTTTTTGTTTTTAAAGGTGGTACCTCTATCAAAGGTGGCTGTGATTGTGTTAATGCTGTAGCCATCACCACTGTCGCAGACAGCAGAGTGTGTGAAACAGAAACAGGCCGTGCAGCCTCTGGGGTTCACTGGGTCCAGGTGGAAATATCCAAGTTTGCATCTGAAAGACACATTAGAAATTAAGCTCTCTGCCCATCAGTTCAGTAGTCACTCTATAGATAATCCTAATTCAAAATGTTTTCCCATTTTTCACTGGAGCACTGGTAGACTGGGTCACTTAACTCCAAGGTAAACAGCACGAAAAAATAAAAGTATAATGTGATACACAGAATGGGCATTTGTGCAATACAGACTTCTAGTCTCCCGAGTAGTTCTGAATCGCCCACAAAGCTACAAATAACCAGATGTGTGTCTAAAATGTGTTCTTTGAAGCAGGGGGTAGGGAAATTTAAAAGGGTTATAACAAGAACACAGGAGTTAGCCAGAGGTCCTCAGCATTCTGCAGCAGGATAAGCCCATAGCAGGCTAAGAATAAATTTCATGGCAATGCTCTCCTCCACATTGATGGAATTTGTGCTGTTTTCAGTCAAACGTGTAAGAAATCTTTTGCATGTGCATCTTATGAGGTCTACCACCTATCATTCCAATATATAAAAAAAACCCTCAATGTCTAACAAGGACCTTCAAAGGATAAAGATTCTGAATAACCAAGATAAAAATGACTTGCATAACAAGCCAATTAATGTACAGTGCTCCCTCTATTTAGCCATCTGTTAAAGGAAAACTTTCTTTTGATGGTACAGTACCTGTCACAGTTGAAACCCTCAACATTTTCTTTGCACTGGCACCGGCCAGTCTGAACATCACACTCCTGCGTGCTTCCTGCAGGGTTGCACTGGCATGGCCTGAAAACAAGAGGAACAGGGTCAAAGGTTACCCACAAATGCCAAAAAGCACCTGTAGCAACAAACCACACAAAAGGGAGCGCCACAAGAGCGAACCCTAGTTTATTTTAACTGAACTCGTTGCACCACACATAACCCCACCAAGACAAAGTCCTATTCAAATTCCACCAGCGCTTGCTTTGATACAATCTGCACTGTGGAAGTGTGCCTGAGTTACTCTCATTAAAACCCAGGAGCTCAGGATATCCTCCCCATACAGCAGAACTGAGTAAATTCATTGTACTCAATCAATCACACACACTAACCTCTGTATCAGTCAACATTTTTGCATGCCAGTTTAAGTACTGTTCATCCAGTTTTATCAGCATTTCTAGCCTAGTGTCCACATCAATGATTTTTGTACCTGCACCCGGCCTCTGTGAGTGAATGGTATCCAGACTGACAGCGATCACACTTGTCACCAATCACTCCTGGTTTGCAGCTGCAGCGCCCGTAATTATCACACTGAGTGCTCAGGGATCCTAGAGAGAAGGAGTTAGCGATCCAGTAATTGCTCTCTAGCAGGATCTATATGCAGAATCCAATATGAAACCATTTAACCATTGCCTCTCAGACAGAGATTATTGCACAACGATTTCAAGTAAAAAAAAAAAAGAAGAATGCAAGGGATCTATAAATCAACCCACAACCCTGGCACACACGTACCCACTGGATTGCAGATACAGGGCAGACAGCGCCCGTTGGCCCCCAGTCGGTAGTAGTTATCTCGGCAGCGCTCGCAGTTGGGGCCATCAGTGTTGTCATCACAGTTTAAGCAGTGTCCACCGTGCCCTGTAGCGCGATACAGCTCGGAGTCATAGTAACACTCCCGAGACTTGTCGTTACAGTTGCATGCTGCAAGAAAAATGATTATAAAAGTATATACTTTTTTTTGTTTTGTTTTTTAAACATTGAAAGTATAAAGCTTATTTTTTAGCAATACACGGAAAGGGGAGAGATTTTTTTTTTTGTGGGACTGATCAGCAGAAGCTGACAGGTCAGGAAAGGATGGTGACCCATCTTTCTATCTCTCTGTGTTAATAAGTATACTTAATTTTCTTCTGAAGTTTTTTAAATGCTACAACACTAGCTTTAATAAAGGTATACTTGAGTGATTCTGGTCATCCTCACTTTCTGCCTAGTTTAAGGAAGCGTGTAGCTGCAAAGTGTGTGAGTAAGACCTTTAGATTTTCAGAAGCTTAAAATTCAGAGAGATTGGCATATGCAGTAGAAGTTATCAGCAAGATTGGTGTGAGCTCAATGGTGGAACTTACCAAGATACTGAGAAACATGTTCTCCCACATACAGCAGTATCTATTACTTCATGCTCTCTGCCCACTCCTATCTCAAGCCTTGCACAGGCACTTTTGCTTCAACAGTCTTTGAAACATGATTTATAACTTTCTAAAGTAACAAAGTTCATGGTCTTACGCAGGCACTCGTTGGGGTTCTCTGCGGTGGCTCTCCTCCATGGCCGGTCGTTGAAGAAAGGCAGACACTTCTCACAGTCCACGCCAAACGTGTTGTGCTTGCAGTTACACACCATCTTCTCATACTCATTCTTCAAACACTCACTGGCGTGACCGTTACACTTACACCTGCAGTAAACAGAGGCAGTTAGTTCTGAGACTCCCAATTGAAGCATGCTGTCAAACTTAAAAATTCTCTCAAATGAACACCTTAGTCATAAGAAAAAAAAAAAAAAAAAAAACACCTTATTGGCCCCAGAAACCATGGTATTCAAACAATGCATATGAAGCATTCCCCTGCTTTTAGATTTTTGACAGGACTCCACAGCAAGTCTGAACTTGCAGATTCCTCCCATTATATTGCTTTCAGGAGTTCCTTGGCATTCTTGCATGGAAAAGGTGACAGCATGCTTATCAGAACAGCAGGAGAAGCTGGTCAAATGTCTAATCTAGTTTTCAAAGATTTACTTTTTGTATGTATACCAAATGGAAACCATGAGGACTACAAGATTTATTGCCATATAAGATTAAAATTATAGGGTGATCATTTCATCATGGCTTTTGAGAATTTCCCCAATCAAAAAGATTCCATGTTTGTCTTGTGGCCAGTTCATTAAATTATCGTAATTCCTAGTACCTAGTGTTAATTTAGGATATACCACTGAAATGTATTAAGAATTTGTGGCCATTTTAAATGTTTAGAATAACAACGAAATTCAAATAGATCCATTCCAACTGAATCTGAAGTCATTCGTTTTTCGACACATCCATCTGTCCACGAATCTGCAAACTCTACCCTTCTCTATACATTATCCAGCGCAACCAGATAGGAATTTAAGGAATGTAGCTGCAAGCTATAATCTGGTGGAGTTTTCAAAAGATTAGGGTGATCCCACTGCTGCTTCTTCCTGATATGCTGGTACAATCTGTTAGCAGTTCCACCTATCAAACAATGCTCTGCTATACCCACGCCTTGAGTCTCTGCCATAGAAATGAAATGCATAGGGCAAAGGGGAGAAATATATCACAGACTGTGTCTCTGCTAATTGATTTAACACAGTTTAAAAAAACAAAAAGAAACACAGACATCATGTACTGAAAATGTTGATGGATAATTTGAAGGTTTTATGACCAAAGATTTAATCTAAATTGGTCTGTTCTTTACAGTTTGTTTTCCCCAGAGTTATGGAATTTCCTTCACAATACAGAATTTAAAAAAAAAAAAAAAAAAAAAAAAAAAAAAAAAAAAACACACACAACACTACACATTTTTTATTAACTGAAAACATGTAGTGAATGTGATTAATGCCTGGGAATATTAAAACAAGGGAGATTTATGTAGTTAGGAGAAAGTTTACATATAAAATTAAACATTTCTGGACAGGTTACACTTTTGATTTTGTCATTTTGCTGGTGTTGGCATCATGTTATTGAATACAGTGTCTTTTACAGGACACTTCAATTTGTAAACTTAATATATTTTTATTGGGGGGGGGGGGGGGGGGGGGGGGGGGGGGGGGGGGGGGGGGGGGGGGGGTGGGGCATTTATCAGCAATCAGCGCAAATTACAGAACAGCCCTGCTTTACAGTCCTGGGGCGTAAGCCTTCAGCTTCCTGACATTCTAATAATTAGCCCCAATTATCATATGGCCTCAAGCAACGCCTACTTTGTTTCAGCCATGAGTCAGCTCAGAGTGCTTAAAGAGCAGGTCCATGCATGAAATAAACAAGTCCTGGAAGATCAGCTATAATCATATGGTGTCCATCTTGCATTAACTCCAACAGCACTGCGGTTCTTAATTCCTGATTATTTCAGTTTTAAAGCAAAGAATTGGTACTTGGAAAGGTAACATCCACAGATCAGGTGCAGCTATTACAGGGAGACTCAGAAATAACAGCTCTTTTTGCCGAATGCAATCAGGAACTTGATAGATATAGCTACATTTCAGGTTGATTTGCTGCCAGTCAAGACATTGCAATGGACTGCTAACTCAATGATGCCAAAGGCAACTCATTTTGAATTGAAAAGGTATCTATGTTTATATGTCTAATCATTGAGAGGAAAGAAAGAAAAAAAAAAGGAGAGGAGACCCACCTTCCGCCCACTGCAAAGTCAGAGATTGCATAGTAATATGATTTTAGGACTTTGGGGTCGTTGAAAACCTCATCTCCGAAGGTGTTTAGCCTGTTTAACGTGACCCGGATATCAGTGGCTGTTACCCAATCCTACAGGAGAAAAAAAAACACAAAAACAGAGTTCAATAAAGTGTCAGCACCAAAATTTTGTTTGACACAAATGATCACTTTTTAAAAAACACCAATGCTTGCCAATTATAATTTTGTATATTAGAATTATTTAATCTTAACTCCTGGATTTCTTTAAGCTACAGATAAACAAAAAAAAGGCTACTGAACACATTTACAACCACTCCAAGGAAAGAGAAAATGAATAAGACCCAAGGAAAGAAAAAATGAATGATTTATTATATAGCAACAAAGGGACTTTCTACCCCCTTTTTATTTATTTTGTGTGGATTTACACTTCAGTGCTCCATGGCGTTTAAAGTAACACAATCTTGCTGCCCAGAAAGAAATTACACTTTGAAATTGCTCAAGTTATTCATACCAGGTGTATAGTTAACAATATGTTGCCATCCACATTTATAAAAGGCACTAGATTGGCTTGAAAGTTGAACTAGCTTTTTTAGTCATACCTATTACACTTTATATAAGCAGCTCAGGCAGACTATGGCATGTGGCACGTCTAGCAGGTTTGATTCTATCCATCACCAATCAGTTACTTAGCAACACCAAGGATAGCATGGGCATGAAGAATGAGCCATCGTCATGTGTGCTCTCATCAAGGTAAGGTAGATCATGGAAAAGCAACTGCAACTAACCAAGCTGAGACGAGACAGACTTTACCGACGTTTGGAGAAACATTTCCAAAGTATAGCATACAGGCTCATAGCTCTACAAATCAGGCATACATGTGAAACTGAAAGCATATGCAAATGACACATTCTACCATATCCTGATTCACAGTGTTTATTTCCTAAGTAGTACTAGCAGAGTCACAGTTACTTTCAAGTGTAAAAGGAAATAGAGGATATTAACAATCCACCTTTCCTCAACAACAGTACCAGTAAATGAAAGTCAAGGCTCAAAACATTTGTTCATGTTCTTTTCATTAAGCCCCTTAAGTATTGTCATCTGCTTGCAACCATGGCAGGTTTATCAATACAAGAGACATCTGAACACGATTAAAATCTATTGCTCAATCGCTGCATTGGAACAGAACGTTTGGATGAATTGCAGATCAGGGAAATGGGAAATCACTGATCTGAGCGCTCATCTACTCAACCAACAAAGGGCTCTTATGATCCCTCTGATACTGAATGTTTCTTAGAATTTATCTCTGCAGAACATTTCCATTCTAGTAAAGGATCCCTGGCAAGCAAGAAATCATTTCAGGACTTACTGCAAAATGATCCAACCTTCTAATTTGTGAATCGTGTTCCACTGCATTAGCAATTAAGAATTAAATAGACATTAGCAATATGGGCTTTAAGGCAGTTAAGTGCAATGCTTTTTATTTAATTTTAATTTTTTTCTTAATTTTATTTGGGAGAAATACTCAGCCAGTTATCCCAATCCCATGCTGGTTTTATAAAGCCTTTTCCCAGTGGTTCACTTTGTTTTAATTTAATACCAGAGCAAACAGCACTGCCGCTTTTCTGAAAAAATCTTTCAAGTCATCGTCTTTATAAACAGACTATACACTTTGCCCTGCAGAGAAGTGGAATTAAAACCAGCTGTGGTCTCATTACCCCAGAGCACCTACAGAAAATACTTGTTGCTCAGACCAAAGGCATCCTTTTACAGCACAAAGATAGAAAGGAGCTTGAACATGGTTCCCTTCGCATATATGAAAAGCAAACCTGGTTTTTCATCAACCAATGAAACAACGCTCCAGGGCTTACATATCTTTCATCTGTATCACAATTCTGACATTCCTTCCCATCATGCAACTTGAGCCCTCAAAAGACATCTGATGATATTCCAGTGGAAAAATAAATCATCTTCCCCTCCTCCGAAGCACATGCTTGCTCATGTAACCAGTAGTCTTTTTAAACCTTCTCTTCAAGCCTTCACCAATTCTCATGGGGTTTTAATTGATGATTATTGGTTGTTCTCACTGATGTGGTTTCTAGCCTACCAGCTGTGGACTGAACGACTGTGTCCAATCCCCCAGTTGGTGAGGATGCATGGGAAAACACTCATTGAGCTGCACTCACAGTCATGTCATCAGGCAGGTGTGCGTGACGGGGCAGTTTTGTAGGGGTTGATTAGACAAGGCCGGCTCCAGATGTTTTCTCTAGTTGCAAACGTTCACGCTTCTCTCAAGGCACTGGCTGTGTCACAATAACAGATGTTGAGATTATGTACTTATATTTGTGCTTTCCACTTATCTCGTTCAAACTTGCATCCTATTTAAGTGCCAAAGTGAAACTGGGCGACGCTCTGGGTCAGAAAATGACAGATTTTTTTTTTTGTCATTTTGATTTTCTTCTGAAGGTTGCTATGGCTGACTTTGGGCCTGCCACAACCCCTTTCTGATTCTGGACACAAAACAGGCTAATCAGAAATACGCAGCTCATTGTGCGCTATAAAGAAAATTGAATTTAAAACATTTCTTAAAAATTAAAACTGTCCTTTAACTTCTAAAACTAGTGAGTTAATCAAGTTATTCTAAATGTCTTATTTTGTGTTACTTATACCTATTTAATGTAAAACGAATGCACCTACATTAATTTACTATTACAGGTTTCATGAAAAAGAACATAACACAACACCCCCCACCAGTGCTCAGAGCACCCGGTCCATCAAACTCCTCGTAAAAGTATTCATTCCAGATAGGGATCTGGGTTTGGTATAAATAGCAAAGTGCAACTGGAGAAAGATGAGCAAGAAGGTATCTGGCAGCTAGGCTAATTTTACAGTGGAGCTGAAGCATTGCATAGTTAAATGTACTTTTTTGTAAGGGCACTCAGACTCCTTTGCACTTACACTTACTACTTTACAAGGCATCAAAACAACCCCAACATTCTGCGTTGGCTCATTTTCCCACTGCATGGAGTTCCAGTTTTTGACTATACACAGATATTACATTATTTTAATACTTGGTGCTGTTTCATCTTTAGATCATTAGCTATAAGTTATGCTCTGCAGATGCAAAACCTTCAGCACAGAAAATGCTCATTAGTTGCTTTGAAAACCACTTGTCAAAGTATTGGGAGTGCAGAAGTCAAGGGTAAAAACCCACATAACTGCTTTGTTTAATATTTCAGTTCAAATTGTCATATTTTTTCTCATTTAATGGCCTTTGTTTTTATAAGTACTAATGAAGACTATAGCTGGGGTGGAAACGAAGGGGAACCTTTATGTTTCATGTTATTCCACTGTCGTCTGAACTTCTGATCTTTTTTTTACCTATGGCTTGGAGCAGAGCATTTACCTCTGGGCCAGGAGGTCAAACAGATGCAGGAGATAACTTAGACATTCCTCTATGAACACCAAGTACATTGCATGGAGGCCCAGTTATGGTTATGCACTGATATTTTAAATATGATTCCATCTGCTTGCAAGAGGAGCATTGAATTTAACCTCCAGTTTTCTTTTTTATTCTCCACCAAAGTACTAAAGCTTTTTCTCAATGTGACATGCGGGTACAATAGTCTTAAACAGGCATCATCTACCATACAGTGGCTTGCAAAAGTATTGAAACCCCCCTTGGCATTTTTCCTATTTTGTTGCCTTACAACCTGGAATTAAAATTGATTTTTGGGGGGTTTGTATCATTTGATTTACACAACATGCCTACCACTTTGAAGATGCAAAATATTTTTTATTGTGAAACAAACAAGAAATGACAAAAAAAACAGAAAACTTGAGCGTGCATAAGTATTCACCCCCCCCAAGTCAATACTTTGTAGAGCCACCTTTTGCAGCAATTACAGCTGCAAGTCTCTCGGGGTATGTATCTATAAGCTTGGCACATCTAGCCACTGGGATTTATGCCCATTCTTCAAGGCAAAACTGCTCCAGCTCCTTCAAGTTGGATGGGTTCCGCTGGTGTACAGCAATCTTTAAGTAATACCACAGATTCTCAATTGGATTGAGGTCTGGGCTTTGACTAGGCCATTCCAAGAAATGTAAATGTTTCCCCTTAAACCACTCGAGTGTTGCTTTAGCAGTACGCTTAGAGCCATTGTCCTGCTGGAAGGTGAACCTCCGTCCCAGTCTCAAATCTCTGGAAGACTGAAACAGGTTTCCCTCAAGAATTTCCCTGTATTTAGCGCCATCCATCATTCCTTCAATTCTGACCAGTTTCCCAGTCCCTGCCGATGAAAAACATCCCCACAGCATGATGCTGCCACCACCATGCTTCACTGTGGGGATGGTGTTCTCGGGGTGATGAGAGGTGTTGGGTATGTGCCAGACATGGCGTTTTCCTTGATGGCCAAAAAGCTCAATTTTAGTCTCATCTGACCAGAGCACCTTCTTCCATATGTTTGGGGAGTCTCCCACATGCCTTTTGGTGAACACCAAACATGTTTGCTTATTTTTTTCTTTAAGCAATGGCTTTTTTCTGGCCACTCTTCCGTAAAGCCCAGCTCTATGGAGTGTACGGCTTAAAGTGGTCCTATGGACAGATACTCCAATCTCCGCTGTGGAGCTTTGCAGCTCCTTCAGGGTTATCTTTGGTCTCTTTGTTGCCTCTCTGATTAATGCCCTCCTTGCCTGGTCCGTGAGTTTTGGTGGGCGGGCCTCTCTTGCCAGGTTTGTTGTGGTGCCATATTCTTTCCATTTTTTAATAATGGCTTTAATGGTGCTCCGTGGGATGTTCAAAGTTTCAGATATTTTTTTATAACCCAACCCTTATCTGTACTTCTCCACAACTTTGTCCCTGACCTGTTTGGAAAACTCCTTGGTCTTCATGGTGCCGCTTGCTTGGTGGTGCCCCTTGCTTAGTGGTGTTGCAGACTCTGGGGCCTTTCAGAACAGGTGTTTATATACTGAGATCATGTGACAGATCATGTGACACTTAGATTGCACACAGGTGGACTTTATTTAACTAATTATGCGACTTCTGAAGGTAATTGGTTGCACCAGATCTTATTTTTTTCATTTCACTTCACCAATATGGACTATTATGTGTATGTCCATTACATGAAATCCAAATAAAAATCAATTTTAATTCCAGGTTGTAAGGCAACAAAATAGGAAAAATGCCAAGGGGGGGGGGGGGGGGTCAACACTTTCGCAAGCCACTGTACGTGATCCCAACTGACCTAGAAATGCACCTCAAAACATTCATCAGTAAGAGCTTCGCATAAAGCTATAGAACTTCTTGTCCCTCTGTGAAGAAACTTCCCGAGGACCTTCTTTAGACTCCTTGATTCTTATGTTCAGTATGCCAAACATTTTTCATTTGAAATTGCCGGTATTAGCATCAGCCTGAAAGCCCTCTGTTACGGACGTTCACAATATTGATAGTTCAAAATTGGTCCCATATTTTGTATGTTTTTGCGGTTTCAGGAAAGCGAATAACGTGTTTCACAGCCAAATTTCTTCTATTTTAACAAACCTGGTCTCAGGACCAAGGAGGTAAGTCATTGAGGCTGTCGTGATAAAACTTGGTCTAGACGTACTACAGCACAGCTGTTGTGAATCTCAGAATCATACCATTCCAAAACTTAAAAACACAGTTCACAGAGTGTCTCCTTTGTGAAAACTGCTGGAGGATTAGTCAGACCCTAAATATATCTGTTGTCTCACCCATCACCAAAGCCACAACTAACTTGAAGGATTCCTTGATCAGAAAACAAAACAATATTCAGATAGGAGCAGACAAAGAAAAACATCAAACAAGTCTGAACTCAGCTTCTCAAGGAACAAGGAGCTGAAGAAAACACAACAATGACGCAAGGCAGTAGGGCATGTTTGTATAATACAGAAATAACTGGCTGCATACTTAATCTTATTTTCAAAGAAAACAAGGCATGGGAAATATGTACCAAGAGTGTTGTTTTTTGATCTTCACCAGATTTTGGCCACTTCCCCATTAAATCCCAATTGAGTGAATCAGCTACAGAATTGTCTGAAAGATGCTCTAATGAAATATCATCTCAACTATTTATCCTCAGGCAGAAGTAAGCAACACAAGAAAATGCACAAAAAGTAATGTAATGAATTTTAAATTTTAAAGATGGAAACATGTACAGTCCTTAATTTAAAAAAACAAAAAAAACAAAAAAACATGTTAAAGCTATACCTCATATAGTATGTGGTAAATTTAAAAAAAAAAAAAAAAGCTTTATAGGGTATTCTGTAGGAAGAGCAGAGTGAAAGTTGGGGTAGAGTCCAAGTTCTCCTCCGACAGTCTGTGCTTTATCATTGCGAGATGGTATCAATCGACATGCTACGTTCATACCTCTGACCCGGACAGTGGATACAGGTACAGCTTGCATATGAATGGAAATCTACTGACAGCCTTTGAATATTATTATTTGTTTATTTAGCAGACACCTTTATCCAAGGTGACCTACAGAGACTAGGGTGTGTGAACTAGGGATCAGCTGAACTTTCACTTACTACAACGTCTCACCCAAAAGATGGAGCACAAGGAGATTAAGTCACCCAGTGAGTCAGTGAGTGAGCTGGGATTTGAACCAGGGACCTGCTGATTACAAGCCCTTTGCTTTAACCACTGTCTGAACTCTTGCAGACTCCCACCACTGCTACCACAGTTACAGTGTATGTACTCCTGCAGTGCAGGTCTGTAAAGTTACATGCTGATTGACTTGCGTTGCAAGTGTGCGTGTGTCCATCATTCTCAGTTGCTGTTGCAATAAAGAGCCTTTTTTTTTTTTTTAAACCACCAGACCACACAGCCTCCTACAAACCAGCTTCTAGAATAAAAATAAATAAACAATAAATAAATCGTAGAGGAGAGCAAGTAGTAACACCAATGTAACAGTTTCTTTTCTTTTCTGTTATTTTAATACCAGAAGTGTTGGACCCATCACATCAGCACTAAAAAACAAGCTTTCAAAAGAGTTTCCCCAGGGGAGTAACAATGAGGGGTACAGCATATTTACAACTCAGAAAATGTGTGTATGCATCTTATGCATATGAAAGCAATGCTATTTTATATTTAAAAAATCAGGGCCTGGTTGTCTGTAGCAAAAATATGAGTATCCCACCAGCTCTCCAATTTACTAGTTACAAACGTTCTTCCTAACCTGTAGAATGGGGCTGCTGTCAAAGTTGTAGGCACTGGGCCGTCCCTCGAGTGTGGAGAAGGCCACATTCCCCCCGGTGAGTGGAGAGATGTCGCTGAACTCGTCAGTGCAGAGCGCCTGCTGCTCGTCCTCACCGGTCCGGATGAAGCCTCGGTTTAGCTTCTGGTATGTTTTCTCACAGGAGCCGCTGTAGTACTGGTAGGGCACCCAGGGGCCGTCCTCACTGGTGCGCTTGTAGATGGCAAAACTCTCTGGGCGACTGGTGTGGAACTTGAGCCGCACATACGTGATGTCAAAAGCTTTGCCTGAAAAAAAAGTATAAATCACGTTAAGAAATAAAAATAATAATTATTCTTCGGTCCTTACCACATATGGCACCATAGTACAGACTTTAGTAACATTCCAACTTGAAAAAACATGCCTAGGATTTTTTTCAAGTTAGAATGTTATTCTTGTTATGTTAAGTTATGTTATGTTAAAAATTAAATAAATCTACTGTACCACCCTAAGGTCATTTAAAAAAAAATGTTACAGTAGCACTGAAGTGTAAATACATGGAATTTAGTTCCAGTAATGATAGATTACTTACAGTATACCACACATATGTACTATCCAATGTCTCTCAAGCCCTACATACAAGGAAACATGTTTCAAGACTACATTTTTCCTTGTGTATGCTGGATGTTTGTGTTTCCAGAATTAAGGAAACCGGGGTTCTACTTTGAGAAACACGTTCACGAAAGATTTTGCCTTTAGCCAACCAGGAGAGACTACTATGAGTCATATCATGTGACTATGCAAGATGGTGACATCTGCAGAAGTTCACAAGGTTTGGAATCCTGCTACAATCAATTGTTTTCTGGATATGTACGCTGAAATTTGTAGTGTAATTTCAGGGTATTCGTGGGCCTACAAGCCTCAGCAGCTGCTCAAAAAAGTATCTGGATCCATATGAACAAAATTGCGATAATTTAAGCACAGCTCAGTTTAAAGAGTATGGTCCGCTCCTCACAGCTCTCTTGTCCACATGACTCTGTTCCTGTGCTTTCCCTTTCTTTTACAAAGTTTTAATGCAATTCCAAGTGCAGCACCACTCAGTGCAAAAAGGTTTTCCTCCATTTTTGAAGAAACATGTTTTCACGTGTAAGCTGAGCTTCAGGAAAATAAGCCACTTATTGACAAATGTTAAGTGTCAGTTGTCAAACATGACTTGTGAAAACTTAAGTACTTGCAAGGTCTGGAAGAAAAAGCTAGTACTGTATTGCTGAAGACAGGTATCATGCATTTTGATTTTATGAAAGGGTCAGTCACAGTCTCCATCTATAATGGTACTGTACATGTAGGATACAGGGGAGTTGTGAAATAGGGCTTTCACATGTGACATATGCAATACTATATTATATATATATATATATATATATATATATATATATATATCTATATATATATATATATATGGTATATTATATATATATATATATATATATATATATATATATATATATATATATAATATATATATATATATATATATATATATATATATATAAAATCACTTAAGCAGGTGTAGCCAATCAATCAATAGCTTTTCATATTCAACAACAAAGGCATTTTTTTTCATTGGAGGAATAAAACAAAAACTCAAATACAAAAAGGATACTAGAGATGCCAGTTGTATTTAAAATTATTTATTTAAAACAAAAATTTACAAGGCATGTTAGGGCAAAATCAGGACACCACACCATCTCAGGTGAGGTATATTCATTAAACTGTAGCTATACATTTGTACTGAATGAAATTCCTCCACTGGTAACGGACTTACAACCACTGGATAAAGGTGTGTAGTCCGCAATGGAACAGGATTAATTGGCATGAAGAGTGTAGCCTGTACAGCATCTCTTACAAAACTGCAGTGCACATCAGTAAAGAAAATAATAAACTCTCTGAAGCCAAGAGAAAACATGAAAACCAGGGCACAAATTAAATGAATGAGCCTGGTGGTACCGTCTCCTTCTCTTTTAAAATAAAGACTAGCTACGTTCGGATCGTGGGAGCTGTTATTGTAGGTGTTTGCATCACTGGAAACCCGTGGCTATTTTAAACAATAGCTTAATGGCCTGCTTGCCTTACGCTGCAAAAGGCCCTAACACCTCTATTTCCTGAACAGACTCTTTCAATCCCGCTTGGTATAAGCGGAGCAGAGCACCAGGACCCATGTGCCTCATGCTATATGTACATGTACGTGCCAGCTTATTCAGCCTGTGTACCAGGGCGGTGAAATCGGATGCACTTTCTAGAAAAGCATAAAACTGTAAATGGGAATTTGCAGCCATTGTAAAAGTGTAGATGACACACAAGATAAAAACGCACACATAAAACAAGAAAGAAAGAACAGGACACAACAGGCCTAGCTCCTTTCTAACATGGTTCTTTGCACAGCTGTGTAAACTAAAGCATAGGCTGTTTCCGATATGGGGGGGGGGGGGGGGGGGGGGGGGGGGGGGGTGGTGGTGGGGGGGGGGTAAGGCATCAGAGGCATTGTGCTTTTTTATAGCACTCTGCTGCAATTAAAAGCTCAAGCAGCTACAGTTGCATCTAAATCATTTCTAAAGTCACAGTACAATTTCACAACGTCCATGCCCTTTAAAGACACCCCAATGTTAATTCTGAGTTTTTGTGATCCCTCATGCTTATCCTAATGAGCAGTTCACAAATAGTGATGAAAATGCAATGCTTGTTTTAAATGGTTGGGTTGAGGGGTGGTCTAAGTTAATCTGTCCATACATTTAGAGTTGAAGGACCAACCTAGAACACATCTACGCAGCCTCTTCACTATATGGCTTTAGAGGGTAGTGAACGTGGAAACACTATTGTACTCCAACAGGTTTCAAAAGTTCAACAAGCCCAAATTTGGGCTGCCAAAAAGTATTTCAACACATATTTAAAGAGCAACTAATGAATTTACAGACCAAGAATTTTTGCTTCCCTCTGTCTAATGTTTTATGCTAGTTAAAACAGAGATTACGAAATATTCCCTCAACTCTTCAGGTCATCTTCAATTTAGTACTGGAAAAAACGTAGTAAAACTGTCCAAAAATGATTGAGAGAACAAGCATGTATAACTCATTATTCCATAATATCAATATCAAATTGCTTTAAAATCTATGAAATGCATGACTTCCCCTCTCTTCTTGGATGCATTAGAAAGTTATGACTAATATTTGAAAATATTAATGTCTAAAAACAGGCATGAGATAGGAGTGGGCAGACAGCAAATAGTAATGGATTTTACAGCAGGATTGTATGAGTGTAAATGGCAAGTGTATTTTTGTTTAATTAAATGCAAGTACACTTAGGAAACAATCACTGTATACTAGAGCAGCATAAACTGATTATTTGGATCGAGCTCTCCATAGAAATCAGGTGCCAACCAGGTGAGGGCCACTGCTGTTGGTTGGGCTGAATTATCATTCCAAGTGAAACAAGTGAAGAAACAGCTGGTTGGGTTTGTGTGGAGTCTGTTCTCCAGAGTCTAAATCATCACAAATCCAACCAGCTGTTTTTTTTTCACTTGGAATGATAAATTATCCTGATCAGCACCAATGCCCCTATTCTGATTGTCAATGCCCGATTCCTGTGAGCTCGGTCCAAATAATCTGTTCATTCAGCACTAATATGCGGCCAAATTAAAACTATATCTGTGCGTGTGGTGACCAATACTGGGAGTTACATAAATTAGTACCCGTGACTCTGTGAGCTTGCCATAAGCAAAGATCAGCATCTTGCCAATGGTAAGACTAAGTAAAGCCATGGTAATATGTACACTACACTGACAGCGAAGAAGTGTTGCAGAACCAAACAGCACTTGAACCTTAAAAAGGAGACATGCTTGAGCTCCTATGAGACAAGAGAATGGTTATAAATGCAAGCCTGGTCACACCAAATCTTTCAACTCAGAAACAATGGTGTGCAGAATCTAGAATCCTAACAGATAGCACCAGGTAACAGGACAGGGACAAGGACAGCATGACACTGCCATATATACATCGATTCCTTGATCTAAATACTTTTACTGCTAAACATTGTTTGCTTCTGGTCACATTTAAAACATTTATCTTAAATCAAACAAAAAAATTATAAAAAAAAGCAGTGACTTCAAAACTTAACCCCCTTGCCTAAAACATCACAACCTGTAGAAGTAATGACACAATAACTGTCCTGCAAATAACAGAGCTTTTTTGGATTAAACATTAAAATGATTCCAACTGTAAACCTAGCATGTTCAAAGTCTAGCGGCAGCATGGTGGCGACTTTGGTTTGACAACGGCAAACTGCAGTCTACAGCAAGTAGAACTCCCTCCCTAAACTGAAAAATAAATAAATAAATAGTGTGGTCGGCATTCAGATACTGAGGCTAGAAGGGAAGCATGCACACGCATGTTCAGAGTTCCTTTAAGGCGAGTGATGCCACAAGGAGAGGCTAGAGGGCATGTTGCTAAGAAACAGTCTACAGTAACTAACTTCATTGTACACCAATACAACACATCTATCAGTGAGTGACTAATGAGAGATGCCATGTGGAGCAGAAAAAAGGCTAAACAATATGCTGTATTTTTAATGAAGGGTTTCTGTTCCAGATAGCACACATGCGATTATATAAAGTATCCACTATGGATCCCAAGGAATTTGTGGTGGAAGGCAAAAGGTGAAAACACAGAATGGTCACAGACTTAATGTACTATAACCCTTCTGACCACTCTACAGTACAAAAAGACAGGATCTGCTTTCATCTGTCCAAACAAATGCACAATGATGAGAAAACAGTGAAGGTCAGGTCACCCCGTTACATTATTATTTCCACTTCGCACAAAAGTAGTGGTCAATCAGCAAGTGCCAAGGCACCCTAAATTAGACTCTGCTAAATAACATTTACACGTCTCTCTCATGACATCATGTCTGTTACCGGCAACTCATTCAGACTAGACACCAGAGCTGCACCCAGAGCCTCCGCTGGTCTGCTTGTGAGACACACCTGTCAGCTGGAGGGGTGCTCCATGGTCTAGAAACTACAGACCCCAAAGAATCCACACCTGCGTCCAGATTAAAAGTGCTGTTCTCCTTATGGAATCAACAAGTTACTCTGCATTATAACAAATAAATATACAAAGTTAAAACTAAAGTGATTGCTGTCCCCTTCTACTTCATCATTAGCCTTTACTAAACATCAAGACAGCTTTCCAAAGTCAAACAAATCTGTCCTTTAAATTAGTTTTGTAAATTTACCGACTCATACAAGTCACTCAGGCTTGCGTTCAAAACGGCCGCGGTATTGGAAAAAAGGGCATACTTCACAGGATTAGTTTCCCATTGACCACTTCTTAAATAGGCCTTTATTTAACCCCAGCAGCCAAAGGAATAATGGCAGCTACCCACCAGGAGCAGCTTAGGACACAGTACGATTTTAAAAATAGAGAATACCCTTTCTGTTAACAAAAATCAATATACACTATCTGGCTGATCTCCACACTGGTGGCTTAAGCACCAACTGTTACTACTCCAGTACTGCAGACCCTATCCCTTCATATCTGCAGGATCTACAGTAGTACTCTGCAGAGACTGATTCAGCCCATCAGGAAACCCCAAGCACAGCACCAGCACACAAAACGACGAACCCCGAGTTGCACGAGACATTGACAAACAAGATGCTTCCACTGCAGGTCAGAACACAGCTGTTCATTCCACATCCATACAGTTATTAAATGTGCAGTTATAATTCACTTGGCTTCATAAAAACAGGAGGCTTAATTCAGCGGACCAGATGGACAGTCTTTCAGAATCTAAGAATATATTCTGGCGGTAAGGGGCCGCGCATGATGCTAGCAACTACTAAAAGAGAATCATTAGCTCAAAATACCCCAGGGGCAGCAGTAGTACGCGCAGTACTTCTTTTAGAACAGGATATCAATCTGGGTGAAAGTAGACAGTAGTCCATGGCCCAATGCACCACATGAATGTCAAGGACCTGTAAACAAGAAGCACAGTAGACAAAACATCTCATTTTGCAGGCTACCCAACGAAGCAATGTTTGCAAAAATGCTTACACAAAATTAACAGTTTAATCTAAACTCTATTAAATCATGGAGCAGTTCAAAGTATTATACATTCCAAAGCATATGAGTGAACCTGATGAAGAAAAAAAAAAAACTTGACAAACTCCAGTCACTGTATTTAATGGAACCTCTAGTAAAATATTTGAAGTTAAAAAAAAAAAAAAAAAAAAAAAAAACAACAATACATATTTATTGAGGTATACAGTAAGCCGCTTATTAACACATTTTGAAACAGAACAGTAGAAAGTTGTAATCCTTAGCTTAGCTAACAGAACCTTTATGTGATCCTGGACTAAACCAATTCAGAATGTTGAGTCTACAAAAACAAAACCTTTTAACAAATGTGCATCTACATTTAAAAACAGTTTATGGCAAGTCCTAAAGTGTGTTTTACTGCGTCTCAGATTTGTAAACAAGCCTCAGGGTGGTTGTTTCCAACTTAAACAGGTCATTATAAGGATAAACAAGGCAGCTCAATGCTCACTGAAGTGTAGAAACTTACAACAGGCTGGCTTCAGACCTTATTATAACAATCAGGATGAGAACATGGAAGGCTGCCATCTTGGCACACTAGAGCCTGTGAGTATGTATGAAGATGTCGTGGCGTAATTAAACCTTGGGATTTTAATAATACATTTTTTTTTTCTCAACAGCAGCCAAAGAATGCCATTTATTATGGAGGGCTGTACATGCATGACCAGTTCTACCTCTGCTATCTGATTTGTAGGGGAGAGGAGGGATTGAGGGATACAGGCAATTATCTTTCCTGTCTGGGACACAAGTTCAAATGTTACACAGAGCCACCTATGTCCAGCTTGGTTGTGTAAAGACCTAAACAAGTTTACTTTGATGCAAACCGACACTGGTAGTTAAATCAATGCATGCATACAATTTTTTTTCTTTTTTTTTTAATGACAGTACAAAGTAGCTAAACACTGTAGGTAAGATACTTCCTTCAATATTACCCATTTCAGTTTTAAAAAGTTTTAGTCACTGAGCAACAGTTCTATGGAATAAACCCAATTAAAAACACTGACGGGACATTCTTATGAACCTTACAGAGCAGGTTAGTACAAAACGAAACAGCTCCTAAACCACTGTAGTTCATGTGCAGCTGCTTGTAATGTAACACGGCATGCCATTGAAATTATGTGAAACCTAGCAGCTTGACATCCACCCACAATAAGCCAAGTCTGTTCAAACAAGTTTTGTTGAGTTAATTTTAATTCTGTGGCAAACTCTGAAAGAATGTAATGATATTGGTGTCCAGTCCTTAGAACATTTCTGAAGATCAGTTTAAAAAAAAAAAAAAACACAATATTCTTTAATTCCTAGAAAAATGCTCCTTACACCTTGAACAGTTACTGTTTAACTACATTCAAAATGAAAAGGACAAGTGTAACGAAGCACATTTATCTGACTGTAACCCATCGACCCATAAAAGGTCATCATTAAGTACAGTATGTTAACCCTTTGCGGTCCTATGTCAGATCAGGTCCAACATTACAATTTTCCCTTTCCAGTCCAAAGTCGGACCCTGTCCAACATCATCAAAAAGACGTAAAGCACAGGTCTCTAGTTGTTTTTTGTCCAGAGAAATCAGAGAAAACCTGAAAAAAGAGGGTGTATCTGAGCAAAGGGGCACACAGCCCCTGCACCACAGAGATAACACATACACAAACAAAGAAGATAGCTGTTTACGAATCAAAGCGCTCAAATAATATGACAGACATTTGCAGAGCTTTTTGAGATGATATAGTAAGAAAATAATTACCTGTATTGCATTATTGCGGAGTTTGGTGATAAAACGAGTGATCAGGAGAGGATTTATCAGTATGCATGACTATAAAGAGGTATGTGAAAAATACAGCGAACAAGGGGTGGGGTTTGGCTGGAGATGCAGTACTGCTGTCCTTTTGCAATGCAGGGTCTTTTAAACCTGTTTTACTCCGGGGGCGGGGGGGGAATATATTTTAAAACCGTGCATGTAAAATAAACAGCGCGTGTGAAAATAAATTGGATCTGATGCACCTGACAAGCACTAAATAAATGGACCACTAAGGGTTAATATTTGCCCCAAGATAGTGGTCTGACCCAAGCTTCATATAAGCACCTGGCCCAGTAAATGCAATGTACCAAAAAAAAAAAAAAAAAATAGAGTTGGAATACATGGCTTGAGCCACACAGCACTCTGGCATAGCTGCCTTCCTGATTAATTGCTGTATGGTTTCCAAAATGGAATCTTCACAAATGGTTGTAATGTCTTCTTCCTCCCCCTTATATCTGAACTGCCAGTTACAAAATGGAAATGAAAAACATGCAAAGATGTGTTCTGAAGAAAAAAAAAAAAAATCAGTTGATGAGCTTTAGACAATGTTTATCAAAGCAAAAAAACAAACCACCAACAGTGAAAAAAAAAATGTCAGTGACAGGGGTCAGTAACACAAAATCAAAGTTTTTTTTTTTAATTTTTAAATTTTTATTTACTTATTTATTTTAAAACTACCTGAATCTCTGGCTACTTCCCCCGTTATCACCATCTCTGGAAAAGAACGGAATGATGTTGGATTCTTACCAACAGGAGGAGAATGTTAATGGTGGCCTCTTGCACTTACTGTAGATTTCTAAATGTAGGTTCACTCAACTTTTTAAAAGGCTGACCTTTATTAACAAATGTGTTCTGTGCTAGTACTTGAATTCTGGGTTACTAAACACTGCATCTCACACCCTGACATCTATGCGACATCAGCTTGGTATGAAAAGCTTTTATCTCAGAAACAAACACAATCAGTATATACACTCACAGAGGGAGGTGAAACCGTACAGAACTGAGCTCAAGATCAATGAAGAAATCCACCCGTGCCCCTGCCACTAACACACACTCACACGTGTACAAGAACAAAGACACACACTGAAAAAAGGATTTAAAAAAGGTATTACACTGGGGCTCCGAGTTCCCCGGGGGCGGCGAACATTTGGCAGAGCGCCACCCGGGTGGGGAAGGCTTAGGTCAGCCAGGGTGTCCTCTGCTCACCGTGCACCAGCAACCCCTGTAGACTGGCCGGGCTCCTGCGGGCCTGCCTGTAAGCTGCATGGGCCTCCGACGCTGTAGCTCTGAGGTGGCTGCATGTCGGGCCTGGAGAGTGAAAAGAAGCGGACGTCTGACGGCACACATTTCGGAGAACGTGCATGTCCGTCTTTGTCTCCAAAGAGTCAGCAGGGGGGTGGCAGTGGTGAGCCAGGTTAGGGAAAAAAAAAGGGGGGGTGGCTTTCCAAATTGGGGAGAAAACAAAACAATTTTTTATTTTTTTTTTATTTTTTTTTTTTAAATGGAATAGTACAAACACCCAGAAGCCCAAAACAAATCTGTGAGAGCAGACTAAAGCCGCCTGATGTATATTCCCACAACAGAGCAACTGCTACCTTTCTATCTGCCTGGAACCATGTCTCATCATCTTCTCTTCCCCCTTCATCCCCTGCCAACAAAATCGGCACATGCCATCTCTTACAGGCCACGGCTGCTGATCATTACTGCTGATGTCTTTGTACAAGAACTCTAATTACCCAAGGTTGAAGACCCTGCAGTTTGTGGTTTGAATTACACCAGCAATTTGAGACTTCTTATATTCCATTTATACAAATGTGGGAAAACGCTTGTTACCTTTCCAATGTTTTCTAGAGCTTACCTGTCCTGTAAAAGTTATCCATTTCCCCAGACGGCAGAAACACTGTACATATAAGTAAGACAAGCAATTCATAAACTTAACTCACTATGTTAATTCGCTACATTTCAGCTTCCGCCATCGGTAGAAATAGCTAGGTAGACTCATGTTTAAGTTCAAAAGTATAGAGTGGTTTGCTGTTTTTAAATTCTCAGTACTCTCTGTATATATTATATAGGACCCATATTGATATAATTCACAACCTACCTGAGCTTAAGGGAAGTTTACTATAGGCTAACAAATAAATCAGATGCTTGAATGATTAATTGTTAACGCTTTCAAATTATTAGGAAATCTAGCAATAAGGGTCACTATACAGTACATGTTTTAATTCTTACTGTAAGCAGAGTGGTTCCCAGTTCCAAGAATGCAGAATTCAAATGAACATCAGTAAAAAGCATTACTCAATGGCCCCTCTATGTGAAATTAACATGCTCACAATTGACAATGGGCATGTTAAACAATGAAGCTATTTGTCTGGTTAATTGGATTGCTCTAGCAGACTAGGACCCTCAACAGGTTTTAGAAAGTCTTGAGGTGTAGGGGGAGATGGCAGATCAATGTAACTTTCACTTTGTCATATGGTGGGGGGGAGGCTGGCAGTACTATACTGTTTGGTAAATCATACAAGATCAATAAGTAAGACCGTCATGGGATTTCAACCTAACCGATTCTGAACTCCAACATTAGAAGCAGTTAGAATGAACAAAGAATACTGACTGATGTAGCTGTAAAATGTATTACTTTTGAGATTACCCATTAACCTACTGTGCTATAAGAAACAAGCGGCATCTATGAAAGGCACTATATAAAATAAAGATGGATTGATCGATCGATCATGTACAGTACGTGGGATTTCTCTTATCAAAAATGATTAGTCTAATTAGCTGTTACAGCTGCATTCCCTCTCTGCAAACCATTAAGGAAAAGCTGTAAAATCCACAGAGCTGCATGGCCGGACAGAGCTCAACCAAAATGAAATCTCCTCCCATTACCTCATACATTCTTTAAATAAACATGAATAATGACAGCTTTGACATTTCACATGTGGGTTATCTATGCATTTCCAGAGCTGGGATGAATAAAACTTCTCTTTACTGCTTGTAAGATATGCAAAGCAATGCTATAGTTCTCCATGTGGAGCTTTACCTCTTTAGCTCCTGCAACAAAAAATAACAGCACAAACAGGGAATCGGCACGCAAGTAAGGAGATGTCAAAATCTGTCTATGACTATTTCTTTGCACTGCCTTTAAAATGACACCGTGCAAAAAAAATAAATAAAAAAAATCTGTATTTCTTAATTTATAAATTGTGCCATGAATTCTGCTTAAGGATATGGATTAAATTGCTAAACGACGAGAACATAAATACAGCAACAGCAAGAATTTATGTAAACAAATCAGATTAAATTAATTTAGTCTTGCTAAACTGAGGAGACAAAAAGCTCTGTAAAGAGCTATAAAACCCATAGCTTATTAAACATATTACTTTCTCAAGTATTCAAGGAAACGTTTGCATAGGACAGGATCATGGTCGTACTGGGAACTTTGTAGATGGAAGCTTACAATACCTTCAAGGTCGAAACAGACGACAGGCCACAAAATGTACAGCTTGGGGAGAAGGTCAGGTTGTCACAGCAACCTTGGCAATAGTACCTTGAAAATCTGTCCAAAACAAATCCGACATGTTTATTCCCTGTAACTGTCTTTATTTGATAATGGTTTGACAGTTTAAACACAAGGTTTAACACCTGGCTTCTTTGAGAACAATCACAATGGTGAAGAACACATTGTATAAATACTGTACCATTGAATTGAATCCACTTCATTAATTGATTTAACCCAGAGGTTTACTTTTCTTCAACATATCGCCTTAAATCTCCCTAGATGGTGAGAACAATTACAGAGGATGGCATGGAACTCTATTTATGTTGAGAGCAACTGGCTAGATGTTTAAAGAAACATTTTCTTAGGCACCTTCAGTGAACTGTAAAGAGCACTACCCAGACGCACATTACTTCTGCCTACAACACATCTGAACGACAATTACAGTTGAAGTACTTACGTTTTACAAAGTGCTTAAAGGATAAATTCCCTTATACGCTACCATATAGCACCTCTAGTTATATTACTAAAGACATTTCATTTTCAAAAATTGGATCTGGTTTTGTTGCATTGTTATTGCATTTGTTTAGGACTACAAACCATAATGACATATGATCTTACCACCATACCAATGATTGACTACCCCAAATCTTTCTGGGTTTCTCACGGCATTATCCATGATCTACATTCTAAATATACAAGACAATGCGATTAAGCAATATTTGCAGCTATTAATTTGCTTTTGTTGTACTATGATGTCCTCTTTCTTGCTGTTTTTTCTTTTTATTTTGTATTTGTGAAAGTCTTTACATATGTCCAACAATATGTACCTAGGACGTAAGCGGACCAGTGTTCCTGCACATACGTCACGGAAGTATTGCATGTAAAGAAACCATTTACAATTTAATCCGACTGTCTAGGAAAACCATTCAAGGACTGAAAAGGCTCAATTTAGCAGTGCTGCCCACATTCTAAACCACTGCCATGCTAATCTGCCAGCTAAATGAAGTCATTGTTCATCTCGAGTAAATTATTTCCAGCAATTTGCAAAACTGAAATGACAAATGATCCTGTATTACTGTACAAGAAAAAATGTCTTCATACAGTAACTGATGAGACACAGAACCTGTTCAATAAAAGAGAGACATCATTCATTTCTTGATAAAATCATTGCTTCATTCAATATAGTTTCATTTTGGACATTTTTTTTATTTTTTTAAAAAAGACCTTGAGTGCTATAAAATCCATTGCTGTTCCAGATTTTCATAATTTTTTTGCTTCTTCCAAGATCGACATCCTGGGTTTCACTGGACTGTGGGAATATGTGTATCTACTTAACTACAGACCTGTGCGAATGACCGTTTTAGACAGCCCTATAGCTAGGTTTCCTTATTTATTATTTTTTTTTATTTTATTTTTTTTAAAAGACCGTTCCTTTGGTCTCATTTCACTCAGACCCTTTTCTCCAGGGGAGGGTTCGCCATACTCTTGGGGTGGAATTAGAAATGCCTTCCAGTGGTTCTTGGCTGCCTATTCTTACAAATACTTTCTTTTTCAGTTAACACACCTTGCCAAACCTTTTACTGAGATAACTTTTCGCTACCACCGAGGAAAGTTTCTGAATTCCTCTTCTTCATGAAGATGGCCAAGCATTGGTCACATCACAGTATCTTTTACAGTAACAATATTGGGAGGCTCATCTCAGTAAACAGATTGTATCAGGTTTAGCTCCTGCTGTGCCTAAAGTGGCTTGACAGGTTTATCTTCTCATCTCCCTTTACAGACAAATACAGTCCTGTGGAATTAAAACTGCAAAGCACTTCAAAAGAAAAAAAAAAAAGTAGCTTGCAGGCACAGATAGTGCCGAGTCTGTGCTTGAAATTAAAGGGATAAGAACATCTACTTCTCAACTGCACTCCAAGAATACAGGTTACATTTTATTTCATGAATTAAATACAAACACCCTTTAACATGCTTAAGATGCTTCTAAACATGCAGCCCAAACCACAGTTAGCCGTTCACATGCCTTGTAGACCCCCAATACATTTTCACCTTGGGGAAACATTGCTAACCCATTTTCCTTTCTAAATGTCCATACAGGATGTTCGTGACTCTTTACAGGCTGTTTGGAATGAAGGCTGGGTTGTACCATTTCCACTTAAGAAGCCTTTATTATTCCTGCATCACTGCACTTCAGCCACACACACAAATTGGCAGCTCCGAATGACAGGGGCTCTACGAAGAAAATCTGCAAACTAAAGATTCTGACATTCCTTGGGTTCTGCCAAAGTAGCCATAGGAAACAACAAGGGGAAGCTCACCAGCACATGTTTTACAGCTGGTTTAAAGTTATCCCAATGCAGTGCACACAAGGTTATTCAGGGGTCCTACATCATAAGATGCTGACTGTGCCGTCAATTCGGTCAAGTCTGACAGGACTAAACAGAGCACATCCCTGTGTCTGGATTTGGGCTCAGTTGATCAGTAAGGATTTTTTTTATTTCCATGAATTTGTTGAGACATGAAATTAGGACACACAGTACAACTCTTAAGTAATCAAAAATCAACCAGCACACGGTTAACCTTTACTTAAGAATTTTATTTTTTTTTCCCCCCAGACTGCTATATTATAGACCAACAGATAGAGACATCCTATAGACAATACATCCCACAGCCAGACATCTCATATTAGCATCAGAAACGTATTGCGTATCGCAAAATCATCCAACATTTGAACTGTCCCACACTCTCAGAATGCGAGTCATAACACTGGCTGAACTGGCTGGAGAAGAAAAGGCTGACTGTGTGCTGTCTGAAACAAGTACATTGCGGCTACACAGGACATGCAGAGTGCAATTTCACCAAGACTGAAAATGACGTTTAGGCTTTACAATTTGACACTACATTTTCACAGGCTCTCTCCTCCCCACCCATATCCCCCCCCCCCCCCCCCCCCCCCCCCAAAACAAATTTTCTTCTTAAGGGTTTATCCAATTAAATCATAAAATTCTAGATGCTTGTTTTAAATTAGATTCCAGACCTTAACAGCTGCAACATTTACTGAACCAAGGCCAGGCCACGTGATCCACTCCCCCGAATAGCAGCCCACGCCAGGGCTTATTTTAAGGAATCTTTCCAGCAGTCCTGTAGACTGCCATCACAGAGTGCACTATTCAAAATGAAGAAATGCTAACCAAAGGTCATCTCCACTACATCAGGTCATCTAAGCTCTCATGCAGCAGCCGGTCTGGTCACTAATCACTACCGATCATAGAAGTTAATAAACAACAAAAAAAGGAGACAGGAAGTAGGGCGCTACAAAAAGACAAAAAAGACCAAGACCCAGGAAATCAAGCGTACAAGTCTCAGCTCAGCCCCAATAAATTTCTGCATGATCTTAGGCACAAAGCCAAGTTCCATTGAACAGTAAAGCTTGCAGTGTTACAGTATCATTTTTGTTACCCAATTAAAAGTTAAAAAGCCAGACAAAATAACTCTCTCTGTCTAACGGCTGGGAAGATATTTCTATGCTCAGGAGCAGTAGGAAATTACTGTACAGGTACATGCTTGTAGTTCAATATTTGTGGCAAGTGAGTCGCCTCACTATAAATGAGGGAAATTCTGTCTCTTAAGCGTTTCAATGTAATACTTCTATACAGACAGACTGCACAGCTATGGAAAATAAAGTCTATACCACAAGTTCACTCTTGACCCACCCACATTTCAGACCTTATAAACTTCTCTCTGTACACCCAAAGCCAAAAGTATATAGATAAGCAGGTCACACACTGAGCTTTTGACATGTTTTGTCAAAAATAACTGAAACCACACAGCCTCAAAAGAATAATGCATAGTATTATTGGTTGAATACAGTGGTCTACTATGAAACAGTACATCCTAGTAGGGGGTCTAATGGGAAATATCTTCAGAAACAAAACAAAGTCAGGAAACAGGTCTATCTTTGCCTGCCTTTCATGTGCCCCGCATCAACAACACTAACACATTGAGCCCTCAAGCTGGGATAATGAGCTGCAGGTTGCCTCCGCGGCACTCCTTTCTGCGACACCTTAATCAACCCCACAGACATCCCTGGGTTTATCATACTATAGCTCGCCTCTTTCATCTGAATAATCTGCAGATCTGATACCAAATCAACATCACTGCAGAGACAGGGTGCAGACAGGGAACGCACAATTCATCAAAACTAAGAGCTCTTCAAAAAACCACCAATATCTTCAATATATCACAACACAACAACTCATAGTCCTGAAAGTTTTTGAGGAATGGACAAAGTAAAGTTAGCGGGAGCATGTAATGTTGTTTCAAAAAAATATTTATAGGACTACAAATAGCTGTGTGTTGCTTTTGGTCATGAATAGCACTACACGTCATGTAGGTATCACAATTCACGGATATGCATTTCATCTTTCCAACTCTAAACCAAGTACAGAGAAATCCAGTCCATGCAGAATCATTAAAGGAGCACTGAATATGACAAAGAAGCTGCCAGAGGCAACACAAACCGAAGCCTCAGGTTCTGAAGATTCACTTGTTGAAAGAGAGCCAAGGAGCTTTTTCTGCAGGCAGATAACTCTCTTAAGAAAGAAATGATAACTACTGTAGCTGTGATTCGCCGGATCTGTCTCGAGAAAGAAGCATTTTAAAAAGTTTCCTACAAAAAAAAGATAACTCAGTAGGGAGAACTTTATTTTTTCTTCTGCAAAAGAGAAATCAAAAGTATGTATGAAGTCATTTTTTTAAAAAAGCACTTGAGTGTCTTTTAAATATTAAATTGAATTTAATGAAAATCAGCAGCGGAGACATGGCCCTTCCGCCACAGTATGACTGCACTGGGGGAGAGAGCCCAGCCTCTCCAACCCAACCACTCACCCCGCTGAACTAAATACGAACCGCTCAGCATTCAGGTAAAGAAAAACTCACTACTCACATATTTTAGGGGGAAACCTCAGGAAATCCGTGGCTGAGGGCAGCCCTTCCTCAAGGCTCTAAACGGTCAACTCCCGTTTTAGCTTCCCAGCGCTTGACTGAGCAGCCGAAACAAAAAGAAGCGACAAGAAAGAACAACACACAGAGCTTTTATGCGCTTGCTGATAATGTTTTGGTTAGGGGCAGATTCTCCTTCCAGAAAAGCAACCAAGTTTACAAGGAGAACAGAATGTAGCTAAGCAGTTGCATAATGTGAGACAAGTTTCTCTGGCCAAAATCCAGATGTTTTAGCACTGGCTACCAGGAGCCAACTCATGAAATGTCGATATTTACCCAGGAGACCATGGCACTAGCCGCACACAGGATTAGAGCATAAAAGACCACTTCATACCTCAGGCTGCTCCCAGTGCCAGACAGACTGGATTGCAGGATTAGCAACACCCACGGTTGAGCAGCATGCTGGCATGCCACTGTGGTGCCCCTCAGGGACAGTGTGAAAAATAAACTCTTATACCCAGTCTCTAACAGCACATCCAACTTGTGACGGCTCCATACGTACGGGTACGAGTGGTTCTCCACTGGCTATTTGTTGAGCCAAGCAAAAACCAAACCGCGAAACTCTGGCCTCAATAGAATCTGGCTATGAACAGAGCCGTGTCAGGGGCAGGGTTAAGGACTTTCGTCATTAAATTGCATCAGTCAGTACACGCCAGAAATAAAAACAACGAACATGGAGGGCAGCGAGTGTGATGAGAGAAGAGTACAGCCTTGGGATGCTGAGGATGTGCAGGGTCTAGTTTCTCTGTAGGCAGACAGAAGTGTTCAGGAATATCTGGGGTCGTGCATCAGAAATTAGAACGTTTATGCCCGAATTTCTGATGGTGTGAAGCAAATGGACATAAACCATGGGTACGGTACACTTAACTCACACACTCAAAACCACAAAATTCTACCACATTTCTCATCTGTTACCTTAATTATATTACTATTTAAAAAAAAAAAAAAAAGTAAATTATCACAATTCTAAATGTATTTAAAAAAGACAGTAAAACAAAATACAGCTGTACCATTATAACAAACACACAACTACAGAGCTCTGCACTCACGATGCTTCAACAAAAAATAACTCTAGAAACAACAACTACCCTTAAAAATAGGATATCTTTGGCAAATCATATTTTTAAACCCCCCCCCACCTCAACAAAACTAATTGAAGTTTATTAAGTTGATATAAAATCAGTAAAATTTGTGGATTATAAAGAAATGCCTAAATATATTTGCAGAATAGAGCGATACAAGAAACAGCTTTGGTCTATTATTTTATTTATTTTTTGTTTGTGCATCTTTAGGCAAACTGAGTTAATTAAAAATAACAAATTTGCATTTGCATGTGACATCAGTAGAACAGCTCAACTCGGTACAGCACCAGCATGCCTTGGCTGTACGGTGGAAAAGAGATATTCAGCACTATAGGTACTGAAATCAATAAACAAACAAATACCCAAAAAAGGATGCACCACAAAGTGCAACAGTTTCGCTTAAGAAAGATTTCTTAGGGGATCGTCACAGAAGCTGTTCGTTTCCTTTTCAGCTTGAAATTGAACAATGACATATAATTTTCTATACAATGCTAAAAATGCAGTGCTCCAAATGGCTAGTGATGAAGACAAATAACCACTTACACACCAGTGGACCTAGTGGTCTGGAATAAAACAAGACATTAAATAAAGTACAACGTCCATGCTCATTACAACAGAAATGTTTAAAGCAAGGGTTCTCTTTCAGATTAAAGAAATGCATTCCATTCAGTGTGCTATACTGTAGCCATTGCTAAAACAGAACATATGCTTGAATGCACCGTCTGATCCTTGTTATTACTGTACTGCCAGCAGCACTATGCGAGATTTACTTGGACTCAACCCAGGTGTTACGAAACTGTAGGGTACAATAAACTGGTCGACATCCTCTCCGCCAGACTCATTGATTTGGCCAAAACACGTGCATTTACACAACAGAAGAGCACAAGTTATTAGTCTTTCACCTACTCTATGTAGATGGGTTGACAGTTAGCAGCATCCTGTCCAAAGCAGCCTTCTGGAATTACTTCAAATTTATTCTATTCTGATTCCCCAGTGTGAAACAGTCAATTAGTAACTGCCCTACAATTTTACCTTAAAACCACTGTACGTAGCTAATGCATTTTCTGTATAAACAAATGGTGTGTACAGCAAGGGGCTAAAAGAGTAATCCTGTATTAAGAAGTGTATTTTTAACCTCCATTAGTTAATATTTCCACACCAGGAAACTCCTGGCACTTTAGCTTTTGGTTGTGGTTCACATAGCTAATTTTGTGATCTGTTGACTAACAACTTGGCGCGGTAATTACATAGCGGACTTAGAGGCCCGTACAAAAGGCATTCTTGGAACTGAATTGGCTGTAATCAGGTAAACTTATTGTAGGTCTGCGAGAACCTAGCATCAGGGCTTCAAAGGATCGGAAACAGAGTTCGCAAAAGGTAGTCGCAAGTGCAGTGTTGTTGGTCTTGCGACATGGGATTAATGCTGTGTGTTTGCCTCTCTCCATGTGCTAGGCATGTCATTTGTTTCAGTTGGGTCTTGGGGATGGGGGTGGTATTTTGTAATGAAATTACATGCGTCAGGTCATGGTCACCCTACTGACGCACAGAGCCACTTCCATTAGTAGGCGGAAAACCCCCCAGATGTTATGGGACCTTGAACATGACAGCCTGCTCACAGTTAACGTCCAGGGAAATTAACAACAAAGCTTACCAAAGGAACAATGAATTCCTTTTGAAAAAATCCAGGATAGTTGCTCTTGAATTATGAAAGAATGCAAGCTCCTATAAAGCTGTACCTTTCAGCAATACAGTCTAGGGGTGCAAATCTGGTGCTATGGCGCTCTATATAGCACCAGCAACATTACATTCTGGCACCGGTAGACATGTTTAACTTATTTATGTTTGCATTCCTTAGCAACCATAGACTGATAGTTTTTCATTGGGTCTGGTCAACTCACATGGCCCACCCACACTCATCCACATAAACAGGAGAGACGGATTGTGTCGTGTGGGAACTTGTGAGGGGGGTTTGATTTGGGCGGAGCTTAATAAATTTAGCACCAGTCAGTTCTCTGCTGCTAATCTTTTAAAACAGTTTAGCACCGATTTTCAAAACAATCTGCACCCCTGACTGCGTATACAAGTCTTGAGGGAGCCTCACAGAGAAAACCTTCAATGAAAATGTATCAACCGCAGGCTCGATGGGACCGATTTGTTGGTGTGGAATTAGCAGGGCCTTAATGGCACATGTTAAGAAAAGCCAGGGAGGTCCCTTCCTGTGTCAGTTCTAAGCTACACTTTAATTTACCCCACTGTGACTGTCCACCAAACTGCTATTCAATGTTCAATTAGCCCAGTACAGCTAGAATGTAAAGTTCTAACTTCAAAGCAAACACGGATGAATGGAGAGCAAACAGGAGTCGCTGCTCAGCTTTGTGTTGTTGACCACAACGTCATTACATCTCAATTCTTCTCTGCAACGCCTGTTTAAAGCAGCACTGTATGCTTGCTGAAAGCCGTAGGACGAGGGAATGCAAGACGCTTAACAAAGAATGCCCTCCCCCAAGAAACACCAAACCAACAAGGCTTTTTTGTGAATTACCAGGGATTTATAAAAAAAAAGTATTTTGTCTATGTAAAGTCTGGGCCCCAGATCTAATCAGCATGGACTTCAAATGCACTTGTCAGAGGGGCTGGAATAACCCGAGGCCTAGTGTGGGTATTATGGAAAGTGCACACCCCTTGTAACATTGCAACACCACTGGAATTTGATTTAATATGCTTTTTATTCATATTTTGTGCTGTATGCTTTGTGCAAAAACACAAAGATGTTAATTCCTATGTAAAGTGGTGATCTATCTAAAAAAACAAAATAAAATCAGCAATTCCCACATTCAGAACTACAAAAATATTTTTATCAAAAGGTCAAAGATCGAGGACAACCCTTAAACCTATTTGAATGTTTGTTTTTCATAATCCACAAAAAAGGGAGTGATTTAATGAGATTTTAACCTGCTTTAAAAATAATGTACAAATTAAAATCAGGTGGTTGCTTTTTTCTGAAATTCATCTGCCTAATGTCAAAGAAATTGCCTCTGACCCTTTATTGGAGTAGCCCTCACCAGGTGTCTGTAAGCCAGTTTACTTTAGCTGAACGTCCGACTCAATGAATCTGAGGAAGAATTGTCCGCCCTGGATGAAGTGGAATGTCCCACCACCTTGCTGAATTCCCCTTGTTGTTTAACAGGGACAAAAGAAGTTTGGATAAGAAACAAAGGAAGTGGCTACGGTGAGGCCTATGTCCTGTCGTCTTTTCAGCACAGCGGTAGTTTTGATTAATGAACTAGATATCGCTGCCTTTCCTCATATTCCTTGCAAGCGATCTCAATAAAAAGACAAACACTGGTTTATCAAAACGTATACATTTCACAGTTAGAGATAAAAAATGGAAAATCTTATGAGACTGAATGCATTCTCAACATGAAATAGTAATTTTAAAAAAAGGCAATGTGGTTGAACACAAATATGAAGTTATAAGCTGCAATGGTTCGTGAGATATTGGCAGTTATAGGTATAGCAGTGGAATTGAAAATCCATACAAAGAACAAAAAAAGAGCACTCAGCCAGGTCGAGTACAATTGAAACATATTAGGAGACAAATATTTAGTTGTATCATGATACAGTATGTCTGGGCGCAGTCTTCCTATTCATTGTAAAAAGATTTGGCTGCAATACAGTAAACAGTTTGTGCAGATACTAGGGCCATTAGAGGATACTCTGAGATCAGCGGAGTTTGTACAGTACCTCCCTTTACTAACACCCCCCACCCTTTCTGATTCGCTGACTTAACTCCCAACTTGAATATAACTTTAAATTTGCAGCCGTAACCCATTCTTGGTCTCATATGCAGATAATTTATTTTAAGAAGTCACACAATTGCTGTTCTCCATCTATGACATACACACACACACACACACACACACACACACAAAACAGTAAACAAACAGGAAAAGTTACAGCACCAAGGCTCGGCATGCCACTCATTAAGATCTAGAGCAATAGCAGCAACCATAAAGCTCTCTGCCAACTTTTCATTCGGTTCATTTCAATACTTAAATTTCAACTCCTTTCCAAAAGCCTGCATCCAAGTCTTGACATTTTAAATCACCATTAACATGGTTTGCTTTAGGAGTGTGGTGGGAAAGTGGATGGAAAGTGCGATTTACTTTTAGTAGTCAGCATTAAAAAGGTGATCGCTGATGCATTAAACTGTAAAAACCAGACTGCTTCTTTCTTGAATCTAGTTTAGTCTGCTAGAGCATTTTTATTGTCAAGCTAGCGTTGCTGCTCAGAAATGACAGTCTTAAAGAAAGTGCATAGACTAAAAGCATCAAGATCTTAAAGAAACCGATGAAATAAACCCTGACAAAGGGCAGCAACAATGGGCTACTGTAACTGGCTATATCTTATTTTCTGCCAATCAGACCCTTCAGTGCCTCCCCTCAAGCAACTCTGTCCAACACTGCCTAGATTCAAAAGAAAGATTTTACAATCTTGTAAACAAAACCAAAACAAAAAAATGACTGTGCTTTTCATTTAACTAGTTGCACCAAACTGTTCAATAGACTCTTTCTCTACTCCCCTGCACAAACCACTCATTTAGTGGGGAAGGGGAAACATTTAGTTTTATTAAAAAATAAATTTGAAAAAGTTAATAAAACTATAAGTTCCATTGTTTCTTAATAGAAAAAATGATAGAATGGTAATATAAGTAATATGTTCATGTTAGACTTATATGAAAATCTATACATATATATATATATAGTATATATATATTAATATATATTATATATATATGATATGGATACATATATATAACTATAATAGTATCTATACACACACACACACACACACACAGACACACACACACACCATTAGCTGTCCTTTTTAACAGGCTACAACAAAGCAGAAAGGCCTTTGAAAAATCTGTTTATATGCTTATATGGATAGAGGTATAAATAGACCTGATATGAAATAGGCCTTCTGACTACAAGCAAGCATGCCTGGGGGAGGGAGGGAGGTCTTAAAACAGACCTTGCTTTCTGGTATGCAAGGAGTAGGACCTTTATTTATTTATTCATTTATTTTTCTAAAACACTGTAGCATTTGTCATGGCCTATTCTGAGTGAGCTCTATCCCAAGCAAGTAATCCCTTTGCCTATCCTCAAATTAAGTAGCAGCTACAATACTTTACAGAGCAAAATACTGAATTCATACAAAACAACAAGTTAAAATAAATTTCAAGAGTGACTACAGCCATTGAAACAGCCATTCAGTTCTTAGACAGCTTTCTCAGCATAAAAGAATGCCAGTCTCCCAATCCCCACCCCATCCGAACAGACAGCAAAATCTAACTCTTGTTCTACTTCATTTACTAAATGAGTTCAACCTGGAGCGACTGGAACGGAACAAACATTTTCAACTTTCTAAACCTCACCCCATCACTGCAAAAACAGGCTTTTTAATCATTTACAGTTTCTAACAAGTGACTGCTTCTTATTTTCTAAAAGCAAAGACTTGAACTGCAAACCTAGGGGCATGGGGTCTTTTTATCTGCCAGGTATTCAATGAGAAAAAAGTGCAAACAGGCTCAGATACTTCAACAGAACACCAATCTAAAAAGATAAGGGCCATTTTACATTGAAGTGTCACAAAGAACCAGTTCACAGGGTTGCCTCAGGGACCGCCTCAGATTTAGGTCTGCAACCCTGTTCACATTTGTGGTTTAAGGTGCCTTTGTGCCTTCCAAATGTGTGACTGAAAAACAGGCCTAAATGTGGCGAATTACTTAATTGTTTTTATGGGACGACAACCTGCACTCAGAATGGTAGAGCTACCGGGAGATACAGTAATCCTTGATTTGTAACATGTTTCTTAATATGTATTTTTTCAATGTTTTTCAATGACTGACATTCACAAGACATGTTCATGACTGGCCATCTAGTAGTAAATAATAATTATTCAATAACCGGTTACACCTGAAAAGTTTATACTAAAATAAACTTATTTAGCATTCATTCCATTTACAATAAACATTCATATACATTTACATTATACATGTTTCTTAGTTATATGTATCTGTTTAACCTGCATGAATAATGTTTACAAACACGACCGTTAAACTATTCTATTGTTTACTCCTTATTATCATTGTCATTACTTCTCTAGTCCCTAACCATTCCCCCTTCTTTTGAAAGATTACCTAACACATGGCTATAACAAAACCTTTGTTCCACATATAGCTATGGCAACTTCATGAAGGGAAGCGCCCTAATCCAGTTATAGCAATACACTGTCATATCAAATGCACTTTGCTCAACAACATGCACAATACAGAATAAAACTATTGCTCTAGGGTCAGTAGAATAACATTAACAATAATAATCACAATAACAGGCATTTAAATATTACAGTGAATACAAATTGTTACACTTTCAAATTCTAACCAAGTTACAAGCTTACCAGTGCCATTAAATAACACTTTTTTTTTTTTTTTTCCTTCAAACATTACATTCCCTGTTGTAAAAAAAAAAAAAAAATCATGTTAGTTCAACTCAGTCTTCATCATCCCGACGACTACTGTAAAATAGAGCTGCAGCATTCTCCAGCCACATTGCTGTGAGACGCTGGCATTGAAAACAGAAAAGAATCCCAAGTTTGCTGCTGTTTATATATCATTTCATTCAATTTATGTTTAGTGCTTCCCATGTGTTCTACAATCATCTGTCTATGAGTGTAATCTACAGCCTTGCTGCATGAAGTACAAAACAGCACATTACCATCGAAGTGTTAATATTTATGTATGGTTTGTGTATTGACTTGGTTATTGTCAAACACAAAAAAAAGCCTTGCATGTTGTTTGCCCCTCCCCAAATGTAAAACAAAAAGGCAGCCCTGAAGCGGCCCTAGGCTGCCTTAAAATCGCAAGTGTGAATGGGGTGAGAATCAAGCGTTCACAAGAAAACTAGAACATCCTGCATTTCGTCACCCAAGAATCAAAACGGTCAAATCCGGCAGTTAAGATCTTTTCTGCAATTGTCCCTACATTTGCAAGAATAACTGTCCTGTATTTGCACCGAATCAATGGAACAGATAAAAAAAAATAAACAAATAACCTTTTGATTCTCAAGTAACAGAAGTTTTTGCATCCGGTACTATAAAGCATTGTTTGAGAGGGATTCCTACTGTCTATTCCAACAACAAAACATTTCACACTTCCAACAGCCTAAGATTTGTTAGCACTACGTTAACTTGCCACTATGCAAAAGCATACTAAACTATTTTCTAAACTCATCCAAGTCATCCATTTATCAACACACATCCTCTCGAGAGCTAGCGTACCCAGTATCTGTCTGTTATTCTCACTGGATGGAATAGCAGAACACACACGACAGTGCTCAGTTGGAACACAGAAACCTTACAATCCCTCCACCCCAATCACAAACACAGCATTTCAACAGCACAAAAGGGAAAAAAAAAAGCTGCTGAAATATTAGTGTTGCCAGACAAGATGAGTCCAATTTGAGATGTAACTGGGTCTGTGTCAGATGGGGCTGATTTAATGTCATTGTCAACAGATCGTAACCAGGAGGGAGAACGATGCAGCTCTATTCCAAGCCAAGATCACACCAGTAAAACGAGGGAGGCACCCAATGATGTCACAGCACACAAAAGCCTTTGTGCATTTCCCCAGTGTAATTTAGGACAATGTTCTGTTTCTTGATGGCGAGCAACTGCACAGTGAGGTTTTAATATACAAATGCTCTCGGCTTCAGGAAAAGAGTCCTATTCGGTTTACACCACACCGCTTCAGAATCAATCCACATACGTTGTTCAATCTGTACTGCGTCAAAGGGAGGATCAGCGTTCCAGTGGCTCACCAAGGTTTCCTTATAAGCCAATTGAATGTGGTTTTCTTAAACTCAAATCCCCATTCAGCGATAAACGAATTACATTTTATTCAAAAGTGTGTGTGTGTGTGTGGGGGGGGGGGGGGGGGGGGGGGGGGTATCCATTAACACCAAATCTTGTTGTTAGTTCATGGACTGCATTTGTTAAAATGAAAGTAAAATGACACTGTAGGACCAGAAGTTAATCCCTACTTTTACAAGCCTTTGATACCCAAGGGAGGGGATTTCTTCTTTTTTCATTTATCAGCTGGTCAAAAAAAAAAAAAAAAAAAAAAAAAAGTAGTTTGGTTTTTCACCTCAGAAGACTGGACTGTAGATTTTCACCTAAAAAAGAGCTTGAAAATGAAGGCCTTTCCCCAAAGACAAAAAAACAATTTATACACAAAAGCAAATTTTAGAGATGTAAAAAGGATCACCGATTCTCACAACTTAAAAATAAATATATCCCACTGCTCACCCCAACCCCCAAGACACACACACACAGACACGTGATCTATTAAGATTCTGACTTTTCAGCACATTAAACTTGGAAATGTGGTGTCAGACACCACATTGTATTTCAGCAGGGCAAGTGAAGCTCACAGCTTTGCTTAGTCCTGTCTCAGCATCTGCTCAGGCCAGAAAAAACAGCAGCAGCTATTGTGTGGGCATCAATGTTTTGGGTCGAGTCAACCTTAAGGGTGCCGATGAAAATTCGGAAACATTAAAGCTGCAGCGTCTTCTTTGCCTTTCAATGCCTCTTGCCATTAAAGACACAGCTTTGTTTCGTCTCTGGCTCTTCTTTCTTTCTTTTTACATATAAGACTTTTGTGTTAATCTAATTGGTTTTTTAAAGCTAGATTGCCAACTGTTTACTTTTGCCATCAGCTGGGATTTCAAATGTTTTACTTGTTTATCTTGTGTCTGGGAGACTTTTGTTTTCCTCCAGAGGACATGTTGTGATATGCCTCTCGGGAAGTATGGATTATCTATGGGTTAGAATGCTTTTGATATCTAGGTAGCCAATTCAATTTTCAACCTAGATCACCGACGTTATTTTTTTGAACGCAATTTGAGGAGAAATTAGTTTAAGATAATTAAAAAAAAAAAAAATTTTAAAAAAAAATCAAACCCATAACTAGCAATCGGAATTCATATTTGTACTCATAGGCTTTCTGTAACTCAACGAATGTAACCATAGAATGAACCTCCCCACCCCCCTCAATGCTGTAGCAGACATTAAGAAGAAATGATCAAAGACATAACACACAGACAGGCAACACAAGCTGAATTGAAAACACACATTCAAAATTTGAGAGAATTGTAGTCTCATTTGACACCGCCTTCATTTCTCAAACAAAACCACATGCATTAACTCCTTAACCTTCCTCGAACAGAAAACAGGAGCTTCCCAAAGCTTAGAAAAAAGTTAAAGCTGAAGGAAGATTAGATTTCCCAAGCCTGAAGGCAAACAAAGCCATCTAACAATGCTGGGGATGAATTTGCAGTGTCTCGGAAGCAAAAAACTGTCCACAGGAAACAGTGACAACAAAGTGCTGAAAAGAGAAAAAACATGTGACCATTCAGTGAGAAATTCCCTACTAATGGTAGTCTAAACCCTCCCTTTCTGTTCTGCCTTCTACTAGTTTGGAAGTTTGCTCAAATTATTTAACAAGGCTAGAAAAAGTAAAGCAATATTGAAATGCACACAATGTAACTCAAGTTCCTTCTGTTTTTTCTGGAGACGCTTTACTCTGCAGATCAGAAAAAAGGAATGGGAAAAATGATAAAGTGGGTTTTCTTTTTTTCATGTCATATTGAAATATGTCAGTGAAACTCTTGACAGTCTAACTTTAATGTTCCACCTCATTTGCAGATGGGATTTTCGGCTCCTGGCTTCTATGTACTGTGATGCATTCAACTGACCACTCAGTAAAGAGGCAGGAGGTTTGAGCAGCTAGTAAAGTTCCACCTGCGTCAGCAAAACCAGTCAGAGAGACACTCCTCCCCTTTCTGATACAGATTGACAAGTCTGTTTTACTGGAATCCCTAAGTATATAAATTCAGCCCGAGTGACAGCAAGGAACAGGAAGCAGAGACCAAGGGGTGCTATTAACAGACACACGGCAGATACCTCTAATGCTTGAGGTCCTGTGGAGGCTACAATCGGCCTTTTAGAAACACCACCATGCTAACTGCCCCACCCCCCCCTTCAAAAGAGAATACATCTACATCACCACTTCAGCTATGTTCACCATTTACCATTTAAAGAGTAAGTGGTGGGGTTCTGAAAAATACACGTCCCCACGTATTGCTACAACTGTATAAATAACATACCTGCAATTTTTCTTTTCATTGTTAATATCCTGACAACTTTTTACACTTATAACAAACTCTGTTTCAAAGACATTTTCAAAGCAGTCGCTCAGTGCACTGATAGTGCAAGTATAAGGTGACAATATGGCCCTGTGTTCAGCAGGACAGTTTGGGACAGTGCCTGAACTGTTCCGCTGAAGACTGAGCCATATGATCACCTTATGTAAGGATTATTGCCCATACTGTGAAACAGCTAACACAGCAACAATTCATGATACAGGACAGAAAACCCAGAGCACTTATGTTTGTTTTTTGTTTTATAATTGCAGTGATTTAGAGGGCAGATCTCAAACTCTAGTGCAATACAGTGGCAATTTTGAAAACAACTTTGAATCAGACTTGAAAGTAAAGTGTAAAAAAGGTTGTTGGGATGTTAAATGAAAAGAAAAATTACAGGTATGTTACAGTTGTAGCAACACGTTGGGATGTATAACACTTTTTTGAGAACCCCGCTACTCTCTTGGATATAACGCTCCTACAGCATGTCCCCCAATTCCCTATACTAGTGATTCATGCAATATTTCTACAGTAAATACAGTACCAGTGTTCAAACCGTAACCAACTTCTCAGTCTAACTTCCGTTCCTGTCTCCCTTTTGATACAGTATCTGAACTGAAGAAAAGCTGCGCTGGCACTTTATAACAGACATCTTATTCAGCATTCGTTTTATAGCTAAATACATATTAGGCCTATTGCGTGGTTATCTTTCTTAATGTTACTTTTTTGCTGCGAGAGGAGCTGCAGCTTTATCCTGGAGACGAGACGCTTCAGCCCCTCTCCGGCAGCTGAATCTGGGGCGAGCCCATTTCCTCTTCCCCTCTCTCGACCCACTCGCCTTCTCACACTTGGTTGGCTTGTCTGTTGCTTCGAACTGAACTCCCTACCATAGTTTAGACTAAACTGTTAATTAAAATGATCCGCGAATGGGAACGTTACCTTTTTTTTTTTTGTTGTAAAAATATAGCGTTGATTACATGGTGCTTTATGCATGGTTAATTCACGGAAAGATACATTTTAGCTTCACTATATGTGCATTATAGAGAGGGAGTTATTTTAGTTTGTATTTCAGTCAGATGTATGCTGTTGTGTTTCCTGCAGCCACCCTCCCCAGTTTATAACACTCTTCTGTTATAACGCTCACATAGTGTCACCTGAGACCCGCATCACAGCGAGAGAGCACTGTATAATAAAATACACCAGGACAGCCTTGACATTTATTCAACACTCAGTTCACATTGAAATGGAAGATCAAACGGAACAACCAATGTAAAACATGGCCTATCCTGATCATATCAACACCACACATGTCCACCCTTAAACAACATAAATTAGATTCTTTAACTTAACATTGGGTTTTACAAACAAAACACTTCTGTCCTCATAACTGATAAATGCAATACAGTTGCCCTGTTTTCAAGTGGCTGTTGATCTCAGTGAAGGTTCAAACATCAACATTAAGAAAAACTTACTTTAGACATTCCGTTTCCATCTGTTACTTGATTTATACTATCATATACTTGATTTGACATATTCAGACTATTACTCACGGCATGGTTAACCCCAGTTTTCACAGTAGTCTTACTAAACCTACAGACCACAGGAAGGATGTCTCGATTGCTATCCTGGGACTAGGTCAAAGCTGCCTCAGGCAAGATTTAAAGCAAGGGTGTCACTTGTTTCCTGTAAGTGCTTCAAACTGGGTAACAAAGAAAAAACAAACCTGACCTGGACTTTTTATCTGGTTTGCCAGTCACAAACTTCCAAGCATTGTGTTCATTATTTCTTGGGCAACCCATGTACTTTTTTTTATGGGATTCAATCATTTTACTACCAAATACACACATGGGTTGGCACATATTCCAGTTTATGAGGCAAGGTCTGTTCTCAATGTGCATTAATAATAACGTATATAAAAATATAAACTGTCTGTTCTAAACAAACTCAAGCAACCAGTTTAACATCATTGTTTTTTTTTTTCCCCGGGGATGCCTCATATCTGCCAAAGACTGCCAAAATGTGTTGACGTAAACAGTTGCAAGGAGTCTCTGAGAAGCCAATATCAAATGGCAGTACAACAGTTTAAACAAAATGTATTTTGAGTACTAGTACTGAACTTCAACATGGTCATAAACAAAATGAAAAATGGGGTTTGATTTGGCACATTTACATGTAGGTAGACACAGATGGCACATCTGTAGAACATCACCCCCTCCCCCAAACTTTGTCCCTTTTCTTAAAGGGAGAGAGAGAAAAAACAAAAGAAAAAAAAAACACCTCTCCTGTACAAAGCTAAGTCAGTACCGATTTACCACCTTCCGCAGACTTTTAGATCAGATTACACACCTGTTTGAACTCCAGTAAACCTGGAACGGTGCTGTGTAAATACATGCTTCCAGGGCCGAGATCATTCCTTTCAGCACTTAATGGGTCTTACCTCACATTTTTTTCACATCGGTATAATTTGTAACAGCTGGTCACTCTTTAGAAATGACAAGACCCTTTGATGAGCAGCTTGAGAAAGTCAGTGGGGGACCCAGAACTTGCAGCCCCCACTTTGTGGACAGCGTTCTAATCAGGGTTTTAAGCTAGCTTTTTTGAAGTTTCCCACAGCCTGTGGTCAGACAACAATATAAATGGTCACTGCCGCAAATCTACCATACTTCCTGGTTCCATTCATCACACTACTGCACACAAATCAGCATACAGTGCATTCTTATCTATATATCTGCTGCCAGAGATCTTGTAAGATTTGTTACATCCATTAATTAAGCAGTGCCAGCAACAGTACTAAGCAGAGATACTTAATTTTCTAAAAGTTTCCAGTTCCTTATTTTTATGCAGGAACGCCTCTGCTCTTACTATGTTGGCAAGCCTAAAACTGAGTAATTGAAAATCGTAAGCCAATTTCCCCACAACCCACCAACATCAATAATGAACACTAAACAGTTACATTACATAACATTTGCTATTTAATTCCCAAAATTGCAAAACCATCCCCCCCAAGAGTCCATTTTCAAAAACATGTGGCAACAATAGGGTCCTGTTTGAGCAAACATGTGGGATATTAAAGAGAAGGGGATGCAAAAAACAAAAATGGAGAATCCATTACTGTCACACCCTCGTCATCTTTAAGAAATGCCCACCTCCTGATCCTGAGGGCTGCTTGTTTATACAGTGACCTCCTGACAGAAAGCCTCTGGTATGCATCTGTTTGACAATGGAATTTACCTTGTTTAAATACATCTGGTCTCTCAGCTATCAAGAACTCCTTACAGAGACCGCATCCTCTTTCTACAGCTAAACAAACTCCTGAACTGGGGCCAGAATTCAGCTTCCATATAAGCTCTACAAATCCATTAAACCACTTTGCTGTGTGGATGCTTGACAGGAACAACAGATGCATTCTGTAACATCTTGAACAGTAATTTTATAAAGTTTGTGTAAAATAGCGGGAAGTTACAGCATCCTTTATTGAAACATCTTAACCAAGTATTACTCTTAATTAAATTAGGTCTGAAGTCTTCATTTAGGTTATTGGGCCATATTCACAAAGCATTTTCTACCATCTTCTCTTTTTTGTTTAAAAAAAAAAGGGGGTGCAATGTTGAATGCTGTATGAAAATAAACCAAAGTAGTTTAATGTTCTATCTCTGTATCTAGCGCATACCATGTTATTATACACAAAAGCCCATTCGATATTGAACTAGTTCATTTTCATTTAATGATCATGAGTAGTCACTGTATTGTATTCTGAACTGCAAGGACCTGAAAATGCACAGATGTTACATGATGGGTATTACAAGAACGTTGGTAGATTCATTAGGACCCCAGATTCCTTTCATGAACAGCCATGTGTGCAGGAATTTCAGCTGTACAACTACAACAGTGTATAGCTCTGGGGCATTTCAGCCAAATCCCTCATTCCAGTCAGGACTCATGCAATGTTAGAATGCTCTTCCATGACATGTCCTTTCAATGTCTACCTTTCATTTTATACTGAAAGATCTCAGGGATTTATTTTAATACGCTTACTTCCACATCAACAGTTATACTGTTTATTGATACCATTAATTTCCTGAGAATTCCCTCAGAGATGATTGCACTGCTAGGAGTTTGCACGGTTTATCTCAATCCTGAAACCAGTCTTTTTTTAAACCTGCTTTTTCTCATACACTGTAAAAAAAAAAAAAAAAAAAAAAAAAAAAAAAATAATCAGGAATTTTAAATCTTTTGTCTTTTTGCTCCCCACCACTCCCAGATAAACATGCTCTGGAATACATCATGTTTGCGACACAGCAGCTTCTAAAGAACCAAAACATACATGTGCAAAAAAAAAAAAAAAAAGGGGCGAGTCTAGGCTTGCTTCAGGCTATACAACCCTTCCACAATCCCAGATAATCAAGCTCAGACTTTATTCTCATGTGAGGGCTTTCCAGGCTTTTGTTACGCAGGCAGACGTTGCATCTGTACTTCCCAGAATTGCTTCCGGATTCTCAGTACTGATAGATCTCTGATGGTCAAATCAATCACATCATCACATGGGGCTGATCAAACTGCCACCAATGATTCATTTCATAGCCCTCAATGTTGTTTCACTCTGCACTGTTTTTCAACAGAGGACTTGCAGCTATCAGACCTTCCTCTTTGGATCTATCAGCAGGAAAGAGAGGCTGAATGAAAATGGGTAGCTGCAACTCTCAGCCACTGTTGCTCAGAGGAGCTGCTGACTCGGACAGATTCGTGGCTCTAATGTTCTTTTCCCACTCCCCACGCCACCTCCTCCACAATATCAATTTGCTTACGAAGCAGAAGTTCAATGGCTCGCGTAATGCGAACAATTTAATCAGTGAATTCATGCCTGTAGCGTGATAATAGGAAGCAAGCACAAGCAATCCCATAGACCTGACCCTTTACCAACAATGTAAAATATATTCTTACAAGGTCACTCATTTGCTGAAGTGACATTGTTGGGAACAAACACTTAAGATGTACAGTATGTTTAACCTTCAGTGCATTAAGCTATAACTTACTAGTCCTTTTGAATACATTAATATGAACAGATATTCTATTCTGTGGGCATTACATTATGATAGTTGCCCACAGAATATTCATTATACAATAGGACTAATAGCTATTTCCTTAATTAGTTTTCATGAACGGGACACAAGTTACCTTGACATGGAAACACAGACTGTGGGGTTTTTATAAAAATTGACAGATAACTTTGGCAGGACTTCATACTTGTTTCAAATAAACCAGGAGTCATTCGCCACAGGGTACAGGTCACTACTTAAATCAGTGGACAGGCACAAATAAAATAAAATTCTCCCATCAAACTTTTGAGTGACCAGCTAGTAGAATATGAAGGACTTAGACTCAGGAGGTGTGGGCATCCTGGAATAATTCTGAACACAAACTTTAAGTTTTCAATTTCTAATTTAAACCATCCCATTACATCTTAAAAGGAAGGCTTTCGTTTCTTTGTACAACTTTCTAAAAAACAGATAAACAATGATGGGCTACTCTACCACACTCTCTCCATTTGTCACTAGAGTATTCATAAACCTGCTAGCATAATCAAATGCATATTTTAAAAGACAGAATTATGTAATAAGTGTTCCTTTCACAGACACTGTAGTATATGATGATAACAGACAACTAAAGGGTACTTCAAGGTAATTGAGGTACCTGCATGTATTACGAGGTACAGGTAAAGATCAGCTCTAAATAAGTCAGAATTAAAAGGCAATCTTTAGTTTTTTTTTAGTTTTTTTTTTAAATCACAGAAAAAAATAATAATTTGATATTGTCCTGAATTTGGTCTTCATCCATAACATACATTACTTTGGATACAATAAATACAGCTTCTTACGGTATGGATTTGGCTTGTGAAATGACATCACTTATGATGCCCTGCCTTTGGAATTCTGACAATCCAATCAGCACTCCAGAAGAGAACTGTCCAAAATCTACAGGGTGTATAGAACTGTCTAAGCCTGAACTTTCCATTTGAAAAGATAACTAAATAAAACATACCTGTATAAACCACTTACAGAAAACAGTGGGAGCCCCATTACCCCCCCTTCAGCTCAAAGCTTCAGATATTTACATTTGTCAACCAAATGCGCGTTCTGTTCAGTTTAAACACTGATGCGTTCATTAGAAAACGAATACAGAAATTGGACTACATGCATGCAAGAGCCTATGAATACACTTGTGTGCAATGAAAAAAAGTCAATTTTCAAGTCTTTATAAGCTATGCAAATATCTTAATCATGCTTAAATGTTAACAACCACCAAAAACATCTGCTTTGTTAGCACAGGTGTATAAAAATACATCTTCACACCAGGAATGTTTAAATCCACAAAGAGAAAAGTCAAGGGACACAATGTTGGTTGACCATGAGACCCCTTTGGGTTCATCAGTTATTTTGGGGACAAGCTATCGGTCACTCAAAGTTCAGCACACAAAGTGTCACAAGGTCAAGGCATGTCTGGGGATAAATTCGACAGACTAAGGTCTTCCTAGGATTGTGGTTTTAAATGGGTGAGGTTGCAAAAAATAGTTAAGATATGTTCTCTACTTCATTTTTAGTTGACAATAGAGAAAAAAATATGCACAACACACCTAGAAACAAATTACAACATAGGGATTTATCGCCCCTATTCTCAGAAGATAAAAACATTCGAACTGATCTGTGCAATGGCTCCTTAAACACACTGACCTAAGCAACGAAAGTTATTTTTTACTAATCATGGAGCTAAAAATATTAGCCAAAGTAAAAGTATTAATACCACTTGAGCATGGACTTGTTTCTGTCTAAGCAGGAACGAGTAAAGAAAATCTTTTAAATACACAACATTATTAACCACAGTATTTCAACATGTACAAAGAATATGTCAATAGTATTCTCAGTTGTGTGTTACGCACAAAGGCATAAAAAAACATTGTGGGTAGAGGATAACCCACATTTTACAATGACCTAAATCAATACCAGCTGCTCAAAAGCTCTAGTTAGCTTCTATAGGGCCACTGAAAGAGAAAAATAGATTTATTCTGGAAAGCAGCGCTAAACAGTGTCACATAGCTATAGAGTTCAACCTTAAATCAAACAAGGAGCTTAACCTTTCAAATGGGTGAAAATAACCTTGCTTCAGTCTTTCCAGACACATACTTCAAGCCAAACCTGTGACTACACCTAATAAAAACTGAGCTTAAAACAAAGTAGTTAAACTACAACGCAACTAATCTTCAGAGAAACATTACAGTAAGCTGCAGACTCCTTAACTTTTGCTATGTTTATGTCCCACTGTACTACACTACCCCTACTACATACAGGTGAATTGTGAAGAAACTTGTCAAGGACATTCTTTAACACAATTACCCCAGGTAAATAATCATGGCTTGCATACTGTCACTGCACAAGGGCTGCATAGCACCTCAAACTAAGCCTTCTGAACAATTAAGTTTTTTTTTTTTTTATTGTTATTTATTTAGTGTGCCCAGTTATTTTACCAGAAATTTTCTCCCCGATTTGAAATGTCCAATTATATTTCCCCTCACAGCCACAATTCCCCACACTGGTCAGGAGAACTGAAGGTTCAGTGGGCGTCCTCCAATCCCACAACCCAGCCAGCTTCCTCTTTTACACACAGGAACTCGACAGCGGATGTCAGCGAGCAACTGGCCTATGAAGAACAAAGGCCAGCCCTGCAGGTGTCCGCTCTTGAGCTCCCTGGGCACAGAGCCAGAAGAGTTCGCTGTAGCACGATAAGGAGAAACCATCCCTGCCAGTTCTGCCTCCCTAACCCACAGAAGCGCCACAGCTAATGAGACACCCCCTTCAGAAACCCCAGCGAAGACTTTGCACGGCCAGGACACCATGTGGCTATGCTTTAAACCAGGAGAACCACCCTATGGGCTTTACAGAGAAGTACAAAACAAAATCCCTTTAATTTGCCAAAATCAAACCATGTTATTACCAGTCATTTCCACCTCTTAAAACATGGTTTCTGCGCCATCTGGCTTAATTTTACTCAGTGAAGTTAGCCCTGTAAAATTTTTCTTTAAAACATTTGAGAGGTCCGCTTTATCAGAAGGTTGTCTGCATTTCTAATCGTTTCCATGTTAAACTGCAAAGGGGCAGTTAGTTTGCCACAAACCTGTTTCCAGGCACTTTACAGCACTTGGGTGATGTGACAAACTGAAAGGGTGTGAGAAAGCTATCCCACTGGTATAAGCCAGACCCCAACAGGAATGTATCAGCACTATCTGCTGCTAAACCAAACAGACATCCCCAAAAAGACATACTCTTTTCCCATTATATCCCTGGATACCCTTTACGGGTCCATTCTAGAACTATTCACCCAAGTGCATCTAAAAGCAAGTACTGTAACAGAGAAAACAGACAAAACCCAAAGGAATATTTATGAAGTTAATATATGTAATGTATAGGACATGTTAATTTCAAAGTTTCCTAAATTAAAGAAGTCTGGCCGCATCACAAAATGTAATGTAGGGTTATGCAAAACTGTAACCAAAAATGTTATATATCACTGTTCTTTGTGTCACTTTTTTTTTGTTTGTTTTGTACTTTTAGTTCTGTAGTTTAAAAGCCACAATTCACCGGCTGTTTGCAATGGGTTCATTTTTTGTCACGTTAAAGTTTAAGTAATAAAAACGGATTAGGAGTAACTTTCATGGTCCCACATTGGCAACTGGATATGTGTTAACAAAACAAATCAATTTAAAACAAAAAAAAAAAAAAAAAATAGAAAATACAAGAGAAAGAAGAAAGTAGATTGCATACATTGTAATTTACAGAGGCCTTAAAGACTAAGGCCTGAGACCTAATGTATTCTTGTTGAAACCTGAAAAACGTAAATAATGTCTTTGTAAATATGTATATAAAACTTCGCCCCCTCGGGGCATAAGCAAATACCAGAGAACACCGAACCATTGAATTGTTCAGCAATTCCAGACTGTTTATTTAATGCAGACTCGCATGATTTAATTATTACAGATTCTGAAATCTCCATGCACTCATCTAGGCGCTGCTAGTCTGTAAATGAAATTCACTTCCAGCTGTATGACCGTGGCCATTCTTGCAAGCTAATTTCTAAAAATAAATTTACTCCGACACTTAGCTTTTCTTTTTTCTTCTGGTGTAATGTGTTGCTTTTCTAAGGTAACGAGGCTAGCACATGATTGATGGAGGCAGTCTACTTTTTGTGTTTGTTTTTTTAATACCTCTTTTAACAAAGTGGATTTTGTTTGAACCGAAATCCTAAGGAATGTTTTTGGTAAAGTAACAGCCATTTATTTCCCAGGTCATTCGCTTACTGTTGAGGGAATGGGGTATTGTGAGTAAGTAGATCAAGTTTTAACATTCTAGCCTAAACTATCAACATTTTTATGCATTTACAGGGATTTCTGGCATAAGAGATTGGAGACAAAAATTGTATGAATGGCTTTTGGTTAACCAACTCAACTACGTGAAAAAAAAAAAAAAGTTTTGCAGTGTGACATGACTGCACGTTAGATACATTACAGTACTAGCAATGTGAAAAGCCTATATTGTTACTTCGCCTACCAACTAAAACTCCACCCCACAATCGGCTCAGATATTACCAAAAAAAAAACAAGAAAAAAAAAACACCCCTATACCTTAATAAATAAATACTAATAACACAACTTTAAATGAACAACTGACATGTTGTATTGTAGCTAATGAAGGCGACACCAACATTGCACAAGCAATGCGTTACTGCATTTCAAACTGTTTTTAAAACAATAAGAGTAAAAAGAACAAGCCTTACCAAGGTGTAGGGTTAGGTTGATGGAATTGGGGTACTGGACGCCAGCGATCATGGTCTGGCTTTGCCACCAGGTGGTGTCTGCTTGGTTATTGTAATCTGTGAGGTAGACTGCGCTGTGGTGTAGCCGAGGGTCCCTGGCATCGCACACATGGCAGGACTTGGTGACTCCCGTTACCCCGGTTTGTACGCAGTACTCTTCTTGCGGTTGCCCGCAAGTGTTGGTAGCCACCACAGTCACATTGAAAGCGGCGTTGACAAACTCCGGCATACAGCGTTGGGGTCTGTTTGAGTCGTCCACACATTCATCCATAGCACCATAGCTGCACGCAGCCAAACAAGTCAATGCACTTACAATTCGAGTTAGCCAATGCATGTTTAACAAATATATTAATAAACTAAAAAACGTAAAGCCAGTGCTTTAAGAAAAATCCAGCTGCCTTTTAGGAGTTCTTAACTTTCTTTAAAAAAAATGAAGCCAGTGCAAGGAAGAATACGCTTCCTCCTCCTCCTGTGGTCTTCTTCCCTCTCGCTCGCTCAGTTCGACTCCACCAACGCCATCGAAAAACTGGAAAAAAAAGTAGGAGACAACACCCTCACAGTGCGCAAGTCAAAGAAACGAAAAAAAAAATCTCAGCGCAACTTCCGCCACACACACACAAAAATACTTTGAAGGTCCACCAACTCTTAAAAGGGCAACTGTAACTTTCTTGCCCCAGTTACGTCTTTTTAAGTTGTATCATGTTTTTCAATCTCACAGCTGATGTTTTTTTTATTTTTTTATTTGTTAATTTGTATCTAACTTTATATTCATATAGTATCTATTTGTATACACGCTAAGTGTTTGTTGTTCAGATCTCCCTCTTTGCTGTTTAAAGAATTTAGTTATCGTGCTTTATTGGAGAATGGGCATTCAGTTTAGCCGTGCTATGAATGCAGTGCTACTAGTTTCCTTTTAAAATAATCACTGAACACACTCACCTGTTGAAACCTGCTTTCCACTACCTCCCTGCAAGCAAAACAGATGCTCCTGCTGGCACGTGCAAGGGGATGCACAACTTTGAATAAAAACCCTGCTTCGTTTTGAACGTTTGCTTTAACATAAAGTATTAGTTCGGGCCTATCTATTTAAGTAGTTGAAGACAATAATTGCAGGATAATGTTAATGTTCATTTCTTTCTTTTTGTTCAATTAAACGAATTCAGCAGTTTTATGAACTCATGCACAACTATCTGTAGTGGCTGATGATGAATATAATAAAGTTGACAGCAAATTAAAGAGCAAAGTCAAGTTGTTGGTTGGTGGGCCCCATTAATACACAAAACCAGGGAAAAAACAAAACAGACACCCCTGTGTTTCAGATGCAATTGATGAGATACAGTACTAAAAATTCAATAGCAAATTCTGATGTACAACTGAAAGTCTTGACACTGGCATTAGTCAAAACTACTTTATTTCTTCTGCATTTAATCTTCTGTTCTGTTCCAGCTGATTGCTTGTCTATTGGTTTATACCTTGTCAGGCAAACGATAAATTCAATGATGCAAATGTGGAACCATGTTTATTTTGATTACATTTAAACACTGTTGATGATGTGGTAATGAAAAAAAAATGAATATTGCTACACCTAGAAAAACACAGTAAAGAACACTGTCCCTGCTGACAAATCCAATCTGGATTGCAGAAGGGCTTTATGAATTACCTGTAGCTCAATATAAATACAGGGGGTATTTCTGTGATATACTGAAAATGCACAGACAAGTCTATGATTAAATGTCAAATTATAAAAAAAAAAAAACTGAGTTATTCATATCAAATTAAATTACATACATAAAGTATGTAGCCACATAGTGTTACCAGATGACAAATATTGTATGGAAATGGTAGATAATACTACTGGAAAATAAATGATAATAAAATGACTGGAATACCCGAGGGGGGGGGGGGGGGGGGGGGGGGTCATGATAAACAGATACACAATTGAGCTTTTTAGACAGCTGTAGATTATTCGGCTAGCCTCACTAATTCAAGAACTATGGCAATAGTCAGCTACTCAGGACAACATGTATACTGTTTACAATAAGGCTGTTGAATGGATCCCTTTCAGTAAAGCATTGGTTGAAGAAAAAGTGACAAAAGTCTGGCATTGTTTTGTGTGCTTTAATATCCCTTGACTAATACTTTAATGTCTTTCTTTTCATCTGCATATTAGTAGCTGCACATTGGTTATAGTGGAAAGAAAGAAAGAAAGATGATGATGTGTTAAATATCCTTAAAAGACACCACTGGAAATGGTTCCTGTTTAAAATTGAACAGGTAGTCCAATTATATAGTATGAATCATTGCTCCATCAAATTACTTCACCACACCTTGGTTTGTATTGAAAAATGCCTAGGGGCGCTTGGTTATTGAAGAGTTCTAAACAAACAAATTCCACTGTATAATTCTATTGTAAAAAAAAATTAAACACATTGGATCTAAATTAGCCTATGAACTATAAAGGCAGCAGACTGGACTATTCAATGGAGCCAGTGGGTTCTGGTCAACAGATTACAGGATTGCTTTGATACTGACAATAAGGAAATAGTGAACTCTTGAATTTTAATACTCCTTAGATATGCAGATACTCATACTCTCAGTAACTGGCCATCTGTTGTGGGTTGGTCTTTTTCATTTTTTCAACTGTCTGATAACTCACAAATTACATTGAAAGATGAGCGTTTAAAGATGCAACGCAATTAAGTGCTTCGCGAGATGAAATCTACCTTCCAGGAGGGAACTACTTTGGTTGACTTTATGCATTACTGTATTGTGTTGCTGAGGGATTGTGACGGAGAGCGAATGAATCTGAATCAACAATCTCCCTCTCGACCGGTCAGGGCACTGTACAACAGGAGCTGCGGGCTTCCTACTGAATGGTTGGGCAGTTCATCCCAGGGACAGTCGGGAGCCGGCCATTCAGGAAGAGGGCGGCCTTACGGTACCTGGAGTCATCGCCCTAGTACGGTGAGCGAAGTTTCAGTCATGAATTGGAGGAGACGTGATTGAACTAGCTATCGGAGGGGGCGGGGCTTAGGGTACTTTAGGGGGACGTGACACCGTAATCGTCTCCTTTGTTGTGGTTAATGGGAGGAGACAAGGACGGAACCTTGAATGAAGTGTGGGTTCATTGAGGAGTATTGTTTTGCCAGACGGCTGATACGAAGCTGGAGCTGCAGCGAGAAGCCCGGACCTGAACGCGCATGAGCACCAGCACTCAGAGCACCGCACCTCCACCAGAGCACCCAGTTTGGAGATGTGTTTTCTGTGGTTATTATTTCGGGACTGCAACCCCTTTGTTTTGTAGCTGGTAATACCCATTGCTGGGTAGAACCAGCTTTATTATTTTGAGTCCAGTTTTTGCTGGCAATACCCATTGCTGGGTAGAGCCAGCTTTATTATTTGAAACCCAGTTTAAAGGGCATTAAAAGAAACCTGACCGGTAAACTTTGTGTTTGTCCTTTGTTGGAGCACCTCAAATCACCTATACACCGGAGCACTACAAACCACTTTGCCACAGGGATGTACTGTCTTTTTTTAACACAACGCATTGCAGTTACTGATGGAAAGGCCTAATTAAGGAAAATCAGGTCCTGGGGACAAGTCTCTTGACCTCCCTGTGCCTTGACCCTACACCTCCTACCCTCTACTGGAAATATGATGATGCATACCAGACAGACTGCAGTCAGTTTTAAATGACACAGTGAGGCATTCCATGCCATCTCACACAAATAAACCAGATTTGTTGTTGGGTCATCTAAAAAAAAAAAAAGAAAAAAAAAAAAAAAAGGAATCACAGGGATTGTAGATGGTTTCCATGAGTAATGTTCAACGCATTGTTACTTCAACCAAGGGTTCTAGGATGACTGCGTCAGGGTCTAATGGACAAGTCTTTGTTTCTATTAATTTCCTATCCGTGTGTCTATGATGGTCTTTACACAAGGGTCCTAACATACCAGACAGACTGTAGTACAGTGTTTTAATGAACCACTGACAATAGGCATTTTGCCATCTCAAGCTACAAATAAAACCAGATTTGTCTGTTGGGTGTAATTCTAAAAAAAAAAAAAGAAAAAAAAAAGAAAGGCTCATTGTAGATGGTTTCCATGAGTAAAGTTCATATTCCTTGTTTTCACCATTCTTCAACCAGTTGTTCCTAGGATGACTGCTATACCATCTACATGTTCCTAATATTACATTTCTATCCTGATTAATTTCCTATGTGTTGTATATGATGCTCTATTTCTGCTGTTTTCACACTTTCTATTTTGTATTTCTTGTTTAGATTTATTTTACTTTAATGTACATACAGATGTTTTGAAAATTTATAATCCAGTATTAGTTGCTCAAGCTAAATGTTAGAATACCAGCTTTACATTAATGATGTATAACATGTAAAAGTAAATGTCAAACAGCTCTTATAAACATTTACCATGGCAAAATTTCACAGGACTTTTAGCTTTCCCATGGTTATACTATTAATTAATTGGTTTGCCATGTTTATTAATATGATTTACTATACCTCTCTGAGCTTTACAAGGTTTACCTACAGAATGATTTACCAGTCCTTGACTTGACATAGATACTATAGTTAAATACAAACATTTAAATACAAACTGGATAGCATACATTCTGTGGTTTTAATTTTTTATTTTGTATTTATTTATTTTTTTTTTATTCCTAATGGCCACTAATACCCTGATTTTATATAGGCTGAATTATTTCATGAACCCATTAATCATGCTTTGGGGATATTTATAATATAAAATATTCACAATGAACCCCTGTGGTTTTCTGAAATACATCAATGACATCTTTGTTTAGATTATAATTACTTTAATTAATCAACACAATCTGTTTAAATTAAAAGGGCTGTTAATTAAGAGAAGGGAGAGAAGCCAATTAAATTGGGGATTAGTCATGATCAGGGAGGTCTGAAAGGTCAGTGTGGGGTCTTATCAGATCATTCAGTCCTATTAGTTTTTAGGACCCGTTGTTTACCTAGCCTCAGTTGTAATCTATGACATTCCTTGCTCATGTAAACATAGATACTAACAGTAGTTAAAATATTTATACAGTGCATCTGTAAGTCCTTACATGGTTATCATCTGTTCATGTGTATATCAGAATTTAATAACAGACAAGACCAGTTTTTAATGAACTCCCGGATTGCTTTTATAAGCTTGTTGAGTTCAATTTTCACATACCTTTAATAAGTCTGGCTATAGAGGAACGTATCTATTGTTCTCCTACATTAAACATCTTTAAACCAATGTCTTATAATACAATCATGTATGTTCTTTATACTACACAATCTAAGCCAAATAACCTAATGATGAGTACAGAATGTGCTTGGCTTCTACTAGTACCTGGGACTAATAACGTTCCATTACACAGATACAGTATGCTATTAGTAAGCATGTCTGAACAGATATTTGTATTGCTTGTCTACAACACAGCATACGTTTTTACTGTTCACAGTGGAATGATTACAGATTGTATGCAAAGTCTGAAGAAAACCTGTAAATATAAAAGGATCTACACTTGTTTACAGGTCTTTCAGGTAAATTGTCCTGCTACAAGAAGGTTCTGAAAACTCGAAAACTGAAATAAATTGAACTATTAAATGGGAATCCCATTTTTATGCATAATAATATTTTAAAAAAAAGGTCACAACAGAACATTGAGTTAGAAAATGAAATCAGGTTTAAATTGACAATGATACAAGTGAGCAAACTTAATTATTCATCAAGTTTTAAAATACCCCTCTGCATTGTTAATTATGCACATCAAACAAAGTGAGAGTTTTGCCAGTATGTGTTACAGCATTTATAACCAACAGTGGTATAAATATACTCACATTTTATACCACCTGTAAGCACCACTAAAAACATGTCAGATTGACATTATGTTGAAGGACATGCTAGCTAGAGCTAGTAATTTTGTACACTACATTGTACATTTTGTAACACATTGTACTGTGGGCAGGAGATTTATTATGTTAAAAAATGAGAAAATGATTATACTGATGGTGACCTCAAGGAGGTTATCAACTGGAATAACAATTTTCAATATGTTTGTACCTTTTTGTACCTTTGTACTGAGGATTTTAAATATTTTATTTGACACATGCTATTTAAAGGATATTTTACTTTTCTTGAGTTGAAATATTATTCAACTACATATCCTGCCACCACCTACAGTGCATTATGAAAAAAAACGTAAAGGTTAAATTCTACAGCTGTCAGGCCAAATTTTTCAACAGGTCCCAATTTACTTCAGTGCAACAGTCATAATACTCCCTACATAAGAAATAACTACAGGTAACAGCTATTTATAACCAGACATTCAAGTCAGTTTTAGACATTCTATGTTTTATCCAGCCATTTAAGCACCAGGATAGCCACAGTGATAACAGACAGGATAAAAAAAATCATCTTTCTGCTGTGAAACAATGCCCTACTGCGATACAATGCACAGCACATTGAAAATAGATGCTAGTTACTAAGGCCTGCAAGCACAGTAGAGGGTGTTCTAAAAAGGTTTCATTACAAAAAGAGTTTGGCAGAGTGCAGCCCTGATTATAAAAAATAAAGCAAATATTACATTAAGTTCATGTTAAAGCAGTGGCTAAATAAAGCCTGAAACAAGGATGTTCACAGCTGACTTAGAGATCAAATAAATACCTTCAACAAACTGACTACGGCATTTAAAAAAATATCAGACAATGAAAGGGATAAGATTAAAAACAAAACGAAGACAACAAGTTCACTCAAGTACTCAAAATGCCATTTTATGCCTTACAGATATTTAACATGAAATTTTGGGTGGATTTAATCAACCTGTGCCTGCTGGGATAAGCCACACAGCTGGATTGTTGTATCATATTTTATAGCACTGGGGAATCCCCTAGATTCAATCAACCACCTAGTACCTGTGGTAATCCCGGAATTATTCCAGTGGGGTATAGATTGACAAAATCCCCCATTAAGCCTGAAACAAATGCCATACCTATGCTTCATACTGGCTTTGGCACCTCCAACATCGATTTAATACAGGACGTTTTTGGTTGTTTTATGTATGGATTAACGGTCAACAGCCATAACTTTTATACCTTAGTTAAAGTGAAATCTGCACAATTATATAACAAATCTAGTAACAGACTAATAAGACTTAGGAGTACAGAAACATCTGGACCACGGTCCATGGCTTGATAATGTAGCTAAATACAAATATTTAGATCTGCAACTGGATACCATACATTCTTTGGTTTTCATTTTGTTTACTTGATCAAAAAGATTAAAAAAAGAAACTAGGCCACCTCTTTGGCAATAAAAACCAATTCCATCCTATTTTTTTTCTTAGTGCTTGATACCACCTATTGGCCAAATATTGTAAAAGCAGTGTTATTATCGTTTAATCTTTCTCTTAAAAGTATAGTAACTGAAGTTTAAAAAATTCACCGCCTAACTTTTTTTACTGGCACCCATGTTCAGTTCAGTCCTTTTGGAAAGTTTTTTTAACCTCTAAATACCTCTGAAGGTATAACACTAGAGAACCCACTCTTCCCGTGATCAGAGTGCTTGTCAGAAGACATATTTAACTGTTTATCATTCACTTCGGTTAACAGCTTCAGTAACACAGGATAGCAGAGAATTTGTTATGTGTTTTTCTTTTTTTGTTTGTTTTGTTTTGTTTTGTTTTAAAAGGTGGTGAATTTATTAATCGCGAAAGGTGATAGAAACAGCGATGGTATCAAAGGACATCCTCAATCCAGCCGAACGTTAGGAAATGAATCTGAATTTAAAAAAAAAAAAAAAAAAAGTTGTGTCACTGCTTTTAGCTGGAAGAGATAGATTTTAAAAATATATAAAGAGATTATCATTGTTACTAGCTGGTCGGTTTAGAGATAATGAAAGCCCCGATGCTAATGTAAACTATTGCACGTCACCAAGCATTATTAACAATGCACACAAGTAAGCACGTTTTAACCATGCCTAGAGCACCTGTAAACACTAAAGATAATACATTTTTAAAAATTAAAAAAAAATAATAATCTTACTGTATTTAAACACTGTTTTGATGCCAACATCAACCGGTGTAACGTCAAAATTTGCTACCGGTGGTGTTATTTTGCTAATGTTCTTGTAATATAATTATATTTTTCACAATTCAGAAAATGTATGTGACTTTAACTGATGAGCAATGAAGTGAGTTATCTAAAACTGTAAATATATGCGATTGTGGGTGAACTGGTTTGTGTCTTGTTTGTAGTAAATCACAGCACTTCCGAAGTAATGTGCCCTTAATTACAGCCTTGAATGGCTGGAGATCTAATTTTAAAAAGGTGTCAATATAACTTTTTAAAATTAATATCACAAGAGATGTATTTGTTGTTTTTTGGGTTTTTTTTTTGTTTGTTTTTTTTTAAGTTCAATAGGCTTTAAAGGTACGGGGTTATACTGAGATCACAACGCGATATGCATTTCGTGCATGGTATCAACAAAGACGTGTATTTTTATTGTTTATTTATTTTATATATTACACTGAAGTGGTCTAATTGTATTGAACCGAACGTTGTTTAAACAAATCAAATCCAGGGTGAAAAAAAAACTAAAGATCTGCCAAAAATATTACTATTTTTATATTAATTTTAAATTTTATCTATGGTAATTACCTTTTACTATTCCTAGTATACTGTCCCACGAGGAGACTCCTCGCGGCAACTATTTGAATTGACTCTCGACGCTCGACAACATTTGTCAAGAATAATCCGTTACAGCCGTTAAAAAAAGAACAGTATTAATAGATCAAAGTAACAACGTGGTAAAGGTCCTTGAACTGCACAATGACCGATTCATTTTCAACTTCTATTGTTGAATCCTCAGAAGGGGCAAATGAGAAACTGACAACTGCAACCATAAGCCAGGAGGAAAGAGAAAATGTAGCGAACAGCGCTGAAGAGCAGCCCCTACAACCAGCGGCATTCGACGCTAAGACTATGTCCCCTTCTTTAGCATCAGCTGCGGCCCGTCGCCGGGTCGTGTCAGTCTCTCCTCGACCTCTCAGGGAGGCCTCGACACCATGCCGAACAGACACCGGGGCCAGGCGACGGCTCCTCACTTCCAACCCTAATGAAGAGTCAGATGCTGTCGAGGAGGCCCGTGATCTGCCGCCAGTTTATATCTCTACTTACAAATACGCCCGTAAGGTGAAGGTCACACTATACTGCGAGCAGATACTTGGACTTTGCAAGGCAAGGCATATAAATCTAATTATCTATTTATATTTCAAAAACATATACAAATATGTAATAATTATACAAAAAAAAAAAGTTAATAATTAATATCCAGACCTAGGGCCTATATAATTCAAACTATAGTAAGCACATTGGCTTTATCCATAGAGCCACAAATTACCAATGTTCACAAGAAACAGTTTAAAACAGATTATAATATGGACTATTCTCGAGGGCAGAATTCACTGCCTTGAATTAGTTTGAATTAATTCTTTTTAGTTCACAGCTAAAATAATAAGAAAAATACTAGCACTAATCAGCACTGAATTATTATTATTATTATTATTATTATTATTATTTTAATGTAGGTACAGCAGAGATGCCAAGGGTTGACTGTTCCAAACACTGAGACTTTTTAGCTGATGTGCAATGTCATTGCTTATGGCAGGGCCTCTCATCTCTGGTCCTTCCCAACAGTCCAGGTTTTTAATCCAACCAGCACTTAATAGTTTATTTTAAAATGTTCACTGCTTTATATTGCATATACTTAAATGTTCTAATTCATACACAAATCTAGGACATGTGAGAGTTCTATATGCAATGCTAACCAGTGTAGATTTTTATATAAACAATTAGCTGCTGGTTGGATCAAAACCGGGATAGTTGGAGATCCCTGAGGAGTGGCGTTGATAACCCTTGGTTTAAGGCACACAGTCAATGGACAGAACAAGAAAAAATACTCATAAATAAACTGTTTTGATATAAACCAAAACAAAAAATAAAACGGTTTTATCAATACAACAATATGTTTATCATAGTAATCATCCATTCAAAATACTTTAAAGTACAAAGTCAAATTATTTGGCATATTACGACTAAAGCAGAAGTGCTACAAATAAGCAATCAGATTTCAAAATCAATAAAAGAAAAATCAAATAATTAAGTAAACCATAACAATAAAATAAATGAATATAAAAATAAATAAATATATATATATATATATAAATTGAAGCTAACCAACCACAGATAAAGGACTCAGATTCCACATCTTTTAAGTTTCTATCATTTTCACATGAATGTAGAAGAAATGAAAATTTTGATTATACATCTGCGGCACCATTGGAAAGAGCAGACATGGGCCTGTAGTTTCTTTGATTACCAAAGCCCCATGCCTGCTCTTTCCTATGAGGCCCCAGATGTATTGCTGTCTCTTGCAGCGCCTGAGTAAAAATAATTTAAATATTTATATACACTGTATTTCCTTTTTTTTTTTTTTTTTAACTCATAATGCCTGAGATAAGCTTAGTAATGTGTGAGAGGGTGAGATACCATGCTAATGCATTGGTCTCACGCTGAATGCGTGAGACATGTCATGTCTGGTACAGGCTGAAGCTGCTGATGAAGCTATGAGCAAATATCTTACAGACCAGTTAACAACTAAGAGGTCTTGGACTGGAGTCTGGAGAACCAATCCTGAACTCTATTTTGTAAAGTATGAAGAAGGACTAATACCATATGTGGGAATTCTTGTTGAGGTAAGTGTTTGCTCTTTTTTCATGTAGCATTGTGGGTATAAATGAATGACATTATCAGTGTACCACCACCCAGTCTTAGTATATATCCTCATTTGAACAAAGGCTCTTAATCTAGTGAGTTGCTGTTCTCTTCCTTTGTAAGATTGGGTATTTTAAATGGAATATTGAAATGGGCTAACAAGTTGTTTTTTCATGTACATTCAGGTATTGTGCAAGCCATGTCAGAGCAAGATCCCCCCTCTGTGAATCATGGTGTCAATAGTGGAGCCATTTTCCTCTAATATTGCCAATCTGCCAAGAGAGCTTGTTGAAGAAGTTTTGAATGAACAGGATCGCTGTGTGCCACTGCTGGAAGTCTATCCAATTGAGGAACAAGATATTACAGTGAACAATATTGCTCAAGCTTTGGAGAATGGAAGGTATTTAGTATTTCAGTTTTAAGAGTTCATATGTCCTTTTACAACAACATCCTGCTCATAATATTTTATTTGATGTTTGCAGGTTTTTCTATGACTTTCTCTGGAGAGACTGGGATGATGAAGAAGGATGCGAAGACTATGCTGGTCTAATTGAGAAATGCATTCAGTTGTAAGATTGATAGAGTAGCTACAAAATGTAAAAACAGCATTAACTGAATCTTAGTAGGGAATAAGGGAAATTAGCAGTGTAAACATTTTCTTTGGTGTTTCCAGGTACTATGACATTCAGGATGGAAGTATACCAGGTCCTATTGGAGAGCGCTTCAAGAAGACACTAGAGAACTACAGGAATAAACGGTTGGAGCTGATTGAATACCAAAACAGCATAAGAGATGATCCTTTACCAGTAGAAGCTGTGGAATGCTGGAAGAAGTACTATGAAATCCTGATGCTTTGTGGTTTGTTAATTCTGGGAGGATATGCATCTCAGGTAACTAAAATGTTTAGGATTATCTTAAGTCCTATGGGAATTCTATGGCTCATATTTTACATAACATTCTATCAAATAATTTACCATATAATCAGTGCATGAACACATTATAGAAAATAATGTGAACACATTGGTTTATGACATTGCACATCTCTGTCACCCACCTACTAGTCTGTAAAAAGGCACTTTTACTTCCCGAAGTCACTGTCTGCAACAGCACAGCTGGTATTGATCAGTTTTACTTTTTTTTTTTTTTTTTTTTTTTTTTTTAAAATGAAGAACCACAGTATTATGTTATAGTTGTTCCAAATAAGTCTGTAACTATGTAGAAAAAGGCATACTGTGATAATATTGCTCTTTTTTAATGCTATTGAATCCCAGAGCTATTGGACCATTCTTTCCAAGAATATTAAAATGTAGAAAAGGGCAAAGGGCTTCTGGAAAAATAGTAACTCACATAGTTGCACAGATGAGGACTACTGACATGGTGAGTGTTAAATAAATAATTGAACAACAGTTTTAGAGACCCGATATTTCACTGTATTAATTAAGGTCTGTTCAGAATAAATACTGTTTGTTAGAAAACCATAACCCTAAGTATTAGTAGTTCCATCAAAAGTTGGGTTTTGGAAACCAAAGAAACAAATAAGTTTAAAATCTGTTTAATTTTCTTGGATTTTTTTTTTGTATTTTTAACATAGAAGTTGTTTTGTGTATTTCTGTTGGTAATTAATATTAAGTTCAGGAATGAGATTAGACTTTTTAATCAATAGCTGTTTATTATTTTTGTAATTAGTAATCATTTGAAAAATTAATTAGCTAAAACAGCAACATCACTGAAACAACTTACTACAGGTTACATTTTTTTAAACTTATATGAACTATAAATAGAACATACATTAATTACTTAAAGAAAAGAATATATACAATGTGTTTAAAAAACTATTGTTTTTAAACCCCCAACTGTATTGAATCATCAGGGAACATAGTGTTAATTTTAATGGATGAACAAATTACGTAAACATGAATTTTTCATTTTCAGTCCAAAATTATTGATTCTGTACACCATTTTAAAGGACCATCCTTGATCACAAAATACTGTGGCACAAACTGAACACTGCTTACTCATTCATTGTTAACTTTCTGACATGCTCTGTGTTTTACAGACAGCCACCAAAGTCTTATGGTCTGAACATTAATATAGCATTTTTATATAAATTATTTATTTATTGTGAACGGGTAGGTGCACATGAAGAAAACACAGTAGTTTCCAAAACAGAGCAAGTCTTTATTCCAGTATTCTATACAGCTGGCTCTTATATTGCAATGTCCAAAAGAAAGTAAACAGTTCAAACAAGGTTTCAAACAAAAACCAAACCACCAAAGCAAAATTGCTGATGTAAACCAACCCGACCAATAACCCCGTCCACTTGGTGAATAGGTAATTCCACCTGGGTTTTGGGTTTCTTCTTTAGGAACCCTTCTCCTACCCTTATTCTGCAGTCCAGTCCCTTTGCGAATCTCAGCAGCGGACAGGCCGTTCCTCATAGCCCTTGCAGAGAACAGGAAATTGCAGATGCAAAGGACCACCACGTTATCCCGTTCCGATATTATTGTAGATAATCCTCAGAAGTTCTCAGGCAGGCAGGCAAACAAAACAAACAACCCACCAGACTAGCGGCACATGCTCCCTTTTACCAGCCAGGCATTTGGTCGTTCCAGGCTACAGGTGTGGGCCAATTAAGGCCAATGATAGTCTAACAATAGTCAAACCCTAATTGCCTACCTAACCACACCTGCAGCCTGTCGGTCCGTTAACTCCTTGACATCATGGCAGGCATGTATGCTGCCTACAGGTCCATCTGATCATTCCTGGCAACCTCTGTGGGCTCATACCAAGCCTACCATGAACGACTCCTGGTGGTAAAGTTGTGAGCTGGCTCACAATATATATATATATATATATATATATATATATATATATATATATACATACACACACACACACATATATATATATATATATATATATATATATATATGGGGAGATGGCATTTCTGGGGGTAAATTGCATTTGAATTGAGGTTTTCATGTGCAGATAAAGAATTTCTCTGTTGAAACGCTGATTCAACAGCATCACAGCCTGGATGCAGCTCTGGACTCCTGCTACTCTGGAGATACTGTGGTGATTTTCCCAGGGGAATACCAGGGCACTAGCCTTGGTCTTTTGGCAGATGACATTATCATAAAGGGTGTGTGCCAGTTTTTTAGATTTTATATTTATATTGTAATTTGTAGGTCAGACTTATTTGTTTAATTAATAAATGGTCAGTTTCATTATACTGTTTCTGAGTACATTACTGACAGTTTATCTAGCTGGAGGTACTATGAGAGAACAATTAGCCAGCTCTAAAATCAGAGCTTTTAAGACAGATATATCATTGTGGAACAGCATGAGATATATCATTGTGGAACAGCATTTTCTTTTGTTAAGAAAAGTTTTTGATTTAATATGGCACTTTTTTTTTTTTTTACTAGGAGCTGGAAAGCGAGATGATCTTATTATTTTCTCTGATCCAGCACATGACAATTTTGTTGCTTCCAAAGCCAAAAAAGTTACTTTGATGAATCTGACTTTGGTGCAGAATGGAACCTGCGATGGTATTGTGGTAGTAGAGTCTGGACAAATGATTCTTGAGAACTGCGTTTTTAAGTGTGAAGGCAGTGGTGTTTGTGTTCTGACAGGTGCTTCCCTGGTCATGAACTGTGAGATTGTTGGTGCACAGGTAATTGAAAAATATTATATTTTATTATGGTAAACAGATACTCACCTTAATGTACAAATTAATATATTTGATGTCATCCAAGGTTTAATTAGAACATACACCTGCATGTTAAATGCGTCTTTTAGTAATATAATAAAAGTACTACAACCAAATTTACTCACAACTGATATAAAACTTCACATTTACATATTAGAATCCTCCACTTCCAAAAACAAAAAGCAAGTCCAACAAACATATTTTGGTTTTATCACATCAGGGGGCTGGAATTGAATTGTTTCCTGGAAGTGCTGCAACATTAGAAGGGAATGAAATTCACCACTGCAGCAACATGAGGACTAAAGACATGAAAACGTTATTAGGAGGCATCACTTTGAAAATAAGACCAACAAATTTGATTCATAAACAATGTTTCAGCTAATCCTTCTCTATTAGACTTATTTTCCATTATGACTTAATAGTAAGCAAAACAGAAATAGCACAGTATTTTCATTACAGCCAATTTTGGCAACAAGCCGTTCTTTGGAAGATATATATATATATATTCTATTATATATATACTATATATATATATATATATATATATATATATATATATATATATATATTATACAGTGCCTTGCAAAAGTATTCAGACCCCTGACCAATTCTCTCAGAGATGGCTCAGTAGCAACATTTGTGAGTGAAAGTGGTACTGAGAACTGTAGAAAAAAAACAAAACAATAACTTACTGGAATAAATGTGGTTGAAGTTGTACACTAGTGTGCGACTTAAAAAAAAAAAAAAAAAAAAAAAAGGCAATATATCAGTCAGTAGCTTCCAATGTCTAAATTCTTTGTTAATTCACAGGTTCTTCCACCACCACAACTGAAGATGGCCAATAATCATATTCATGACAACTAAGGATATGGAGTCACTATTCTTCTGCTTGATAAAGTATGTTATGTACGTGGTGATGATGTGGAGTGTACTGCCAGTGGGGACAAAAGAGAATGGAATCTCCTGCCAAACGCAATGCAAAACCTCAGTCTTGAAATGAATATGAATAAATTGGAAGCCAATACAATGGGAGACATTGGGGTGATACCAAATAGCTAAATACAGTTGGCCAGCTGTTTATCCTATATAAAAGGTTCAGTAAGTTTGGTATAACAAGTTGAAACATTTAAAAAAGACCTATAAAAGGCACTGTCTATAAAAAAGGTTTTGCTACCAAAAGACTATCTATGAATAACTTAAGTGCTTTACTATTTGATTCAAGATTTTGGATACAAGTTTTGTTGCAGAAAGTTATGTTACGTAACCGTTTGGCCAAAATTACACACTATGAACCAATAATTTTAAAATGCAGAATCCTTTTAAAAGCAATGCTAGAAAAAAAAAAGGCTAAAGGAAAGTTCTGCAGAGAAATAAAAACACAATGTCATTCTTTGAGGTGAAAAAATGGTATATTAGGTTGTTAAATGTCATCTTAAGATTCACCTACCATATTCACAGAAATACCGATTGGTATACATTATAGTAAATGTAAAGGTGAATATGCATATGTTTATAAATGTATATTTGATGCAATAGTACTGTGTTTTTATGATGTTTGTTATGCCATAGAGACACTATACTTGTGTTTACCCATAAGAAAATAAATGCTGGGTCAGTTAAGTTTAAATTTGTTTATTTATTTTACTTTTTTTTTTTTTTTTTTTTTTTTTAAAATCACTAGTTTTAGTAAAGGGCCTTCCAAAATTATTAAAATATTTTGAAAGAGTACAAAGCATGTGTTGGGAGATGGGGGTTCGAGAGGTAGTGTACACTTTGATTAAAAAAAAAAATACATACATTACATACATACATTTGTTTTATTATTATTATTTTTTTTTTATAAATACTGACATTTTATATAGCTTGATATATTCACACCTTTCTGCAAAAGAGCTGTAGATTCACCAGAGATGTCATTTTTGTCACAGTAAATGATAATTTACTTTTGGTTGAGAAAAAGGATCCTCTAACGCAGGGGTGTCCAGCCATGGGTCTGGAGAGCCATTCCACTCCAGGCTTAAAATGAGCATACTATGTACGTTTCCTATACATTTATGATAATTTTGGACAAGCCCAAACACAAGACATAAAGCAAAGCAGTTTTAGCGGAAAGATGCACTTGAACATACTTTGTGCAGACATTAGAAAACTAATGATAATGTTTACCTTAAAAGCACAATAAAAGTTGTGCTTTTTTTGTTCAGACAATAAAAAATTAAACAAACACACCACATACTGCATTACAAATGCAGATTTCCAACTAACACCTGCGACTAAATATCTATTGCAGTTATTGTGCCAAGTACAAATTTACATTTCTATGGACATATTCCAGAGTGGGTTTGAATACATACACTCCCAACATGGCCACTGGGCTAAAAACCACCTCCATACCCACCCCTATATCCTCCTCCTCCTCCTCCTCCACCTCCCCTATAGCCACCATAGCCTGATCCCCTGTAGCCACCACCTCCATATCCTCCACCCCCTCCATAGCCCCCACCTCCTCTTCCTCCATAGCCCCCGCCTCCCCTTCCTCCTCCATAGCCCCCGCCTCCCCTTCCTCCTCCATAGCCCCCGCCTCCCCTTCCTCCTCCATAGCCCCCGCTGCCTTGGTAACCACCCCGTCCTCTGTATCCACCGCCACCATCAAACCTTGGCATCTTAGGGGGCCGTGGACCGTCGCCAAATCTAAGACGGGGAAAGAAATAATTACTTCCATGTGTTAAATAGAAGGACAGATGGTCATTACAGCACTCAAACAAAAAGCACCCTAATTTCAAATTATACTTTGTTTAGAAGTGTAAAACAAAGGTTTAATTAAAAGGGGGGGGGGGGGGGGGGATGAGCACACAACACTTGCCTCGAGTTGTTAACCATTAGGTTAAGTCCTGCTGCGGAAGGCTTTGAAATCTGACGGATAACGTTTAGCATGCGCTGATTTATAGGATCCATTTGCCGAATATATTCAGGGTCTTTGCTGACTTCGACAACAACGGCCTCCATTCCTGCTCTTAATGCAGTTGTACAAGCTGCTACATTGTGAGACATCTTTAATTTTATCCTGAAACAAGACATTTTTAAAATTAGGCATGTGATTTACACAAGGTGACCGCAATATATTCAAGGTGACAACTAGTCCCTGCAGAGAGAAAAAAAAAAATCTGGTTACTCTCACCATTCATCAAGTACAATAATTTCACCATCTGATGTAACTTTCTTTGAAGCAAACAGGAGGAGCTGAAGAGCACTAACCAATGTCATTCCTTTTGCAGAGATGGCCCGAGTTCTAATCTGTATATGAAACAGATACAAATATTAAAAGCTCACTATTGGTGGGGAGACCACCATAAAATACAGTGCTACAGTTCTGTATTTTTTGGTTGAATAAACACTATTAAATGTCTGATTAAACTATATCTAAATATGAAGTTGCATTTATATATAGTTACAATATAATATTGTGCATCTTTGATTGATTACTCAATCCCACTCACCTTTTCACCAAACACAAAGAAAGGTGATGGGTACTTCAAGTCCTGACTACTGAATGGACAGTTGACAGAGGACTTGTGGATTAAAGCATTGCGACCCTCTGTAGTGAGGATTTTCCTTTTTTCTTTGTGGTAACAAACATTGGGATAAGCTCCAAATGCTAGCAGGGAGATCACCACATCCAGATTGTTGTCTGGTCCTACGTTGTTGAACATCTGTGTCATCAAGCACTCTGTTGAATTCACCAAAAACAAGACATTACATATACCATCACTGCCATTTTTAAATAGTACTTTAAATGCAAAATATTATTATTACTATTTGGCCTTGTTGGATGTATTCTACATGGGTACATTCAACTAATGTACTTGCTCTAATAGCAATATCAGATTAACAAGGGTTAAAAATGATTGTAAAAGGCACTCACTCTGCTTTTCTTTAAGGAGGAGATCAGTTTTACATTTTCCCCAGCATTTTTTAAAAGGAAATTTACCTTCAGGAAATCCAGAATTAATTAGGATATCTTTCAGCTGTACTTTTGCCTCCCACGTCATTCTCAAGGTTGACATATTTAGCCTCTTGTGTTCACAAAAACGAACTTCTGCATCTTCACCGCCCATCCTAAAAATAAAGACTCTGCTTTATTGTGTTTACATTAACGGAACGGCAACCATGTTTTACAAGTGTGACTAAAAAGTGGACATACCTGGCATCATCCCATGCTTGGAATACAGAAAGGAGCGCCACATGGTCCGAGAATCTTGTTCCTGCAAAGTTTCTATGGACAAAGCCCAGTCGTTTACCTTCATTGATGAAGGGTTCAGGAAAGCAGGTGGCAGCTGCTATAGTGCACACTGCATCACCAACACTGGAACAGAAAGGGATGGGGATTTACAGTCTGAAGATGTCCTATTAAAGTTCAATCCGAGATGGAAAATTTGATTAGTTATGATAACACACAGACTCCCCTGACAACAACGTTACATTACAGACATCAATGTATACGTTATAAAAATGTGCTTTACAGACTACCAGGTACTATAATGTTACACCACATAAATGCCAAACACACTTGAAAATGCAGCCCATGATCATCATCTTTCCTAGGCGAGGTTCAATAGGCAGCTTTGCGAGAATTCTCCCCAGAGGAGTCAACTCATCATTGGAATCCAAGGCATCAAGTTCTTAAAGGAGAGAAAAAAGAAAAAAAACATAGCAAGTCTGCTTCCATATTGAAAGACACTATGCAGAGATGCTTGTTTACCTTGCCTAGAAACAGCTAGTGCCCACCTCTTAAAGTATGCTCTGCCTCAATAACTGCATCCAAAGGAGGAGGCTCAATGGCTTTTGACAAAAAATGTCCAATGCCTCCAAGCCTCAGAAGCTTGATGCTCAAAGCCACCTCATGCAGGGGTGTACGGAAAATCTCAGGTGTCATGTGAGTTTCAAGCCTGAAAAACAACAAAAAGGACTGCAAGTAATACATATATCCAAAGTATGAATACAACCACAATATTATAGGTAAAGTTACCATAATTTACATCCACAGCCATATGTAAGAAATGCATAGTTTAAGCGAAATTTAAGCAAAATGTTCCTAAAGCTCAGACATCAATACTGTGAAATGTGCAGCCACAGCATGCCCTTTACTAGTTTAAACACAACATCCTACATAGTGAACTTAAATGGCTTAGTAAAGAGAAACACTACCAGTTAACTTTATTAATAATAATACAATGACAATAAGTGTTTATTGACATGGTGGTCTTTTTTTGGTCACATCTTACATTAGAATTACAATTCCCTCACTGTTACGTTACTGCTCTATAACATAATGCACGTTACTCGTGTCACGTCTGATTTCTCCCTCCTGCATTTCCTTTACCTCTCAAAACGAGCTCTGCTACAGAGATGGAAACAGAATCCTGGCCGGACTCGACCAGCTCGGCCTTTGCGCTGTTCAAGGTTAGTTTTGGATGCCCAGACTGTTGCATAGTTTGTCATGTTGTTATGGGATGTAAACAGTTTCACTTTTTGCCTAAAAAAAAAAAAACAAAAAACAAAAAAAACACATGGCAGTTAAACACCTCCTGTCACAGCTGTAAAAACTGGAGCCATCAATGTAGCATCACCGTGACCTACATCCACATGTAAACGGTTTGACAAACTGGGAGATGCCTCCAAGTATTGACCGATTATTACACACTCAATAACAACTTGTGCTAATGAAGGTCTCTGCTTATCCAATTGTATTATCACTATCGAACAAGCAGATATAAAAAAAAATGCAAGTATGACATTTAGTTTTATAAATTATTATCCCTCGATTTGGGTAAACCACAGAAATGGCGCATGCAGATTAAACTGACCCATTTATGATCTGATTAGTACTTTATCTGATGTAAGACACTTTTTTTTATAAACATGTAGTATACAGGTGCGATGATTAGGAAACAAAGGTTTAGCACTTACTTGCAAGAGTCAATGACATAGACAACATCGTTGATGGTAATACTAGTTTCTGCAATATTTGTAGACAAAATGACCTGTAAGAAATTAAACATTAAATCCAGCACAGATAGAACAAATGGGAGTATACACTACTTTACACTATATACAACACATTAAAACAAGGCTGTGTAGCTTTTAACAACCTGAAAAATGATTACAATTAACTACCAAATCTCTGTATGAGACAGACTCTGTAAAACTGGTTTATTCTACACTCTGAATTGTATGTTTAAAATTGTAATTGATTATATTACAACATAAAACCCCGAACTTGCCTTGATAACTCCATCAGGCACAGGATCAAACACTCTACGCTGTTCCTCTCTTGGAATCTGGGAGTGTAGGGGCAAAATAATATAGCGCTGATTCCCTGAAAACAGACAAAATTAAATTTAAACATTTATAACTTTGTTGTCCCACCACACATTAGATTATGAATCCAGTCAAGTGTACATGAAGCAGCTTACCAAAGTGTGGACTCATCTCAAGGTGCCTCTGCATGGAATATATGAGATTCCAGCCTGGCAAGAACACCAGCACTGCTCCAGGAACTTTCAGTGTTTCTATGTACTTTAGCAGGGCCTCAATTAGTTCAAAGGGTGTTTCCTTTTCATTTATCTGAGCCATGGAACGTTTGGTCTCGGGTCCATATTCAGGACCACATATGATATTACAGTTTGTCTAAAACAAAAAAAGGAGTAATCAGAGTTTAAAATGTTTCCTTGCATTAACTCTCACATCTTCACTGAAGTACCGGTGTGACCACGCCACACTGGGCAGATCTTAAATGATTCCCATTATGGGCAGCATTATCTACTAAAACGGCTTTTTTTCTTTTATTTCTCTATTTTAAATTAACATGGTTTAAGAGGAAGACTGGTGACATTAAAATTTTGGCTATACAAATTATTTCATTACCAAATACATTTCGTAATTTCTGTCACAGACATATAACCTGAAATTTAAAATGAAAATATTGGCATAAACTACCTCTTCCTCTCCACCGTCTTCATCCTTGTCCTTTTTCTTTCTATCCGATGGCGGGGGAACAAATTGGGTCATCTGGATAGAGTCCTCAAGGAAGTATTCTGTGGGGGAAAAAATATTATATATCTAATTTGTTAATAGCATACTAGCAATGCGGTATCAGATCAGTATCAATAAGTATTTAAACTTAAATTCTTAATTCCTTTAAATGCAAAGAAGCCAAACATATACCATCATGAATTAAAGTAAAACAATTGAATAGAAATACCTTGAACTGGGAATGTGCGTCCAAAAACCTCTATTACAGGGCAGTTGAAGTAGTACTCCCTAAACATGGTGGTGTCAATGGTAGCAGACATGAGAATGATCCTGATCTCTGGGAAAGCCTGTACAACATCCCTCAGCACAACCATAAGGAAATCGGTCTGCAAAAAAATTTAATTCATGTTAATTTTCACCATAACCTGCATCCAATTTATCCTGATCACAGTGATCACATTTAAACCAAATCAAAAGCCTGTAAATGTAATAAAACTGAATAAAATTCAAATACTCACATTAATATCTCTCTCGTGGATTTCATCTACAATCACATGACTAATTCCACGAATACCAGATTCCAATTTCCTGAGAAGGACACCTGTGGGTTTAGATCAATAGACATTGAACACAGTTTAAAGCACTTGTGGAGATATCAAGTTAAGACTAATTAGAGTTACATATAGTACCTACCGACTGTACAGAAGAGCATGCTGGCATGTGGTCTGGGGAGTACGGACTCAAAGCGCACACTATAACCACAGCTCTTTCCAACCTCTTCACAGCGCTCGTAGGCAACACGTTCAGCAACAGATACAGCACTTATTCGTCGAGGCTGCCAGGTAAAGGTAAATACTTATTTTCAAAATAAAAAAAATATATTTTTTTAATACTCAAATCATCTGGGAGGACTTTCAGATTGTGCAAAAGCAGACTGCATAAATTAAAATTCCTTGCACTGACAAGCTTTTTTTGGAACTGTACTTACCTGGGTTACAACAATGTTACAATCTGAAGCTTTTCCGTTTTTGATAAACTCGTCCAAGATATACTGGGGAACCTGGGTGGTTTTACCACAGCCTGTTGCACCTCTGATGATGACAACCTGGTTGTTGTGGATCGTTTGCATAATCTCCTGTTCAAACTTTTTTACAGGTAACTGTTCACGCTCTGACATAATCTGAAAAATAAATAATAATAATAACAACAATAATAATAATATGCAAATGGGAACACAATGTCAAAGTTACATGAGGGGCAACTTAAGGAAATGGTATATACCTGTTGCAGATTTTTATCCTGCTCCATTTGATACATCAGTTCATTTTGGAGATCTCTGTTGATTTGTTCTGGGGTACACTGGAAAACACAGAAGATTCATAAAAATAATAAAATGTTACAAACAAAAAAAAATGTCCACCTCAGGCATTCTGCATCGGCATCTAACATTTGCTTCAATAATCATCCCTCTCTGTTAAAGACTCAAAACTGCTAAATACAACGGCTTGGGTGGAAAAGAAATCAATGGTGATTGAGGATAGGAAAAAAACAGCATCACTTGCTAACCCTAGGTACTTACAAATGCAAGTGGTCCTTCATCGATGTTGCTGCTTGTCCACGGGTGCCAGTTCACCTGTGGAGGGGACCATGGCACAACACCAGCCATGCTCTGCCGCTGGGAGGGCTCAAAATGGGCAATTTTCCCCTGGGTAAGAGAAACTGGACAGCTTGGATCCTGTCCGAACTTGTACCGCCCCCCCATAATTCTTCACGGACCTGAGGAGGGGGGGGGGGGGGGGGGGGGGGGGGGACACCACCACTTTAAAAAAGAATAAAGCTCAAGTTCACCAACCCAGAACTTAACTGCATCCAAAAGGGATAAAAGTATTCAAAAGTTTACAATTCAAAAGCAATTAGATATGTGACGCTAATAAGAGATATTAAATGTTACTCTAGACAAGCATGATTTATCTTTAATGAACAGGATCTGAATGTAGTGAACATCGCAGTGTTGCTCATAAAAGCTGTGGTGGTTCCATCAAACTTTTTTTTTTTTAAAAAAGGATTACCGGTGGTGGAATCTGAAATCCTAGCTCCTGCACGACTGTTTCCAGCTGCCGTTCCAAATCATTAGCAATGTTTACTTCATAGACTTCCATCTATGTAATAAAAAAGAGATACCTCATTCAAGTTAATTTAATGTTTACTGCCCCTTTATGGGGCATCACATAACAAAGGGTTAATTTAATTTCCTCCTTGGTTGGAGTTCACTTACTGTCTCTCCTTCCTTTTTCTTCGTTAGCCCAGAATAGGCTTCAATTACTCCCAAGTGGTAAAACTGTCTAACAAGAGAGAGTGCACAGGACTGGGCAGCTAGCTTCTTGTTAGAGCCATGCTCACGAGCAACAATTTCTAGAAAATAAATAAATAAAAATCTATATACAGTTGTTCACATACAGACAATAATTTATGTAATGATAAACAAAACTGTTTTAACTGGAGCTATCAGGTTGCATAATCATTTAGCTACCTTTTAAAACTAATAACCCAATAAAGCTATTAAAATTTTTTTTAGCGTGACAATGAAACAAAGTAGTACTTACTTCGACCCAGTTGCCTTACAAAAACACTCATTTCTGCAATAAAACTCCTGCAACAACACAATTTGTAATATCAGCAACAGTGTCATGTTTAGCCATGCTACTAGTTCACGTTCAATGTCAAGATCCCTATTATACCACAGATGGACAAAAATGAAATCTTATCTTAACCTAACTGAGTTTACACAAAAAAACTGGAAAATGCTAGTGTCTTTTCTCTCCTTTGTATTCTCGTTTCAGTTTGCAAACAGAAAAAGAGGCCTTAGTTGAAATATCTATGCACCAGTAGCACATCTCACTGATACTTTAACAAAAGCACTGCTGCCGCTTAAGATACAGACAGACAGAGAGAGAGAGAGAGAGAGAGAGAGAGAGAGAGAATTCCCTGGTTTCAATAGTACTTATCTATCCAGTTCCTGACTGTGCACATGCTACTACACTGCATTTATTTTGGTAAAACAGAAGTATTAAATTACTATAGAGTGCAGACTTACTGGCACTTAGAAGCCTGTTATCCACCATTACGATAAATATTGGATGTCAGAATGTTTCTCTGCCAGGCTTAGTTATGTCCCATCAGCCTTGTGTGCTCCTTGAAAACCTATTTGAACAGTGACACCAGAAATCAAAACGCTGTTCAACACATTGGGTTCCTTATCCAGATGAGACCATGTGGCAGCTTAGTGCAACCTAAGTGATGTCACATGTTTTGTGAGGTTAAAGCAACGATTTCTGGTGTCACTGCATTCTGTGGTTTTCCCATCAGTTTGAGAAAAAGACAAGCACACTAGTGCCTCGATATAAAAAAAACATGTCCATATGCTTTTCAGAAACAGTAACTTAGTCTCTGTAAACTCGAGAAGTTAGTAGTAGCCACATATAATCCCCCCCCCCCCCCCCCCCCCCCGGTGTTTATTAGAAATTAGTGAGAAAAAAACCCCCCAGAGATTTCAGTTTAATGCTTCACTGAAATATAAGGTTTTAAAATGGATTGAATGGATGGAAACACAGGACTGAGTTGTTTTGAGCACTCCTGGGGGTACACGATACACCCAAGAAAGCTCTATGACTTGATAGCAAGCCAGCTGAGAAACATTCTGTCATCACACAGGTGGGAAAAGTGAGCATTCAAAAACCTGCAGCTGCAGCCTCACTTTTCAAATCGAAACAGTGATCCAGTTTTTGTAATCCAAAACTAGCTAATCAGCCACCCAGGTTATTTTTCACATGCACAACAGCAATAATTGGCCAGTTCTGAATCGCATGCATTGGTCTTTATTTTACATTAAAAGGGAGGCTGCAGCTTTAGAGACTTCTTATATCTTCATTAAATATAATATAGAAAACGCACATGTTATAATTTCAGTAATTAAACTACAAAACTTTGTGTATACTGCACAAGCCAGTGCAGTATACATATGAAAAGACAAGATGTCATTTAAAGCAGATATGACTACATTCCAGGTAAAACTAACCACATTTCAAATTGACTGAACAAGAATATCCCAACAAGACAACCACTAAATAACCCAACCCCCCCCCCCCCCCCCCCCCCCCCCAAACCTGTTGTGGTCGGGTCCAACTTGGCTGTATTTGTAATCTGCTTGATTCTTCTCCTTTTGAAAAAACTGGTTCAGACGGGCCTTGGCATTCTCTAGGGTCCAGTTACCATGTAGACCAGCGTTCAAATCTACTTCTTCTGATTCAAGAGTCTGAGACATGCAAGTGTAAGTAAACAACTTAGTTAGTAATAATTCATAATTGTATTTACAAAGCAGTACCTTCAGATTCAAGTATGAATACATATCAAGCTAGTATATTTTAGAAGACAGAAAAAAAGTGTCACTGACAGCTTGTGCTTCCTGTTCCTCTCTCTTTGAATAATAGTCGTTCAAATTGGCTCCACGTTCCCACTGTGCCCCACTGAAGTTTGAATAACCCAAACCAGTCACTCCAGGGACTGGCCCAGAACTAGGTCCAGGTTCAACATCTGAATAGATGAAAACGGAGTTAGCCATGTAAAAACATTTATTGTAAAGAAGTACATGCAATATGTATAATTACAACTTACTATGACTAATACGCACTAAATGAAACCAACAGTTCCTGCATATCAAAACCCATTCCCTGGGCATTTTCCATTGCAGATTTCATTATGAATGAATTGTTGGACCAGATGTTGTGTTGACCAAAACTGCAGTAGATTGTGTATTTTAAAATTCATTAGATTTTTGCGGTTTCATTTATTTATTTATTTTTAAAATAGAGTGCCCAATTATTTTACCACCAATGTCCCCCCAAGTTTAGCAGTTCAGGAGAACTGAAGGTTCATTGTGCATCCACCGATCCCAAGACCAAGCCAGTTTTCCTGTTTCACACCCAGGGACTCGAGAGCAGATGTCAGCGAGTTACCGGCCTCTGCAGTAGTGGTTTTCAACCCTGGTCCTGGTTTTCATTCCAACTGAGCTCTCAAATACTAACTAGACACTTAATTGAACTGATAATTTGCTTAATTATACCTTTTTTAAATTGCTTTCAGCTCTTAAGCAGTTGCAGATTTCAAATTAGCTATAACATTTTATAAGTAGCTTAAACTGACGGTTTTGCCTCCCTAACACGTGGGCTCGCCAAAGCCAATAAGACGCTCCCTCTGGAATCCCAGCAACGGCTGGCGACTTTGCACAGCGAGGACACGAATTACCTAGTTCATTCTTGACTGCCAAGTGAGGTGGAAGCGGTGCATTTGGAGGAAGGGTGCCAAAGCCACCTCCTCCACCAGAATCAACGGAAACATCTGCACCAGGCATACTCGCCTGCAAAACAAAAAGTCCCAAATATGACTGTCATTACCATGGTTATATGAAAGTTCCTTACAGACTGAATCTTTCTTGTTAAATGCGTTATCTATTGTACTGTTTTCCCCCATACTCTGTTTGGGCAATTGTAACTTTTGTAATATTTCAACCCTAAAAAATGTGCTCTCAAAGTACAATGACCTATTCAAAATAAATAGTAAATATATAACAAGACAGAAAAGCCATACTAACCCCCAAGGCTGGAACTTCACTAGCTTTTACCTCCCCAATACGGACAAGGTAATTGAGATAATCTCTAGCAGCATTGGCTTGAGCATCCTTCTTGTTAGTTGAGTTCCCCATAGCTGTGTAATTGAACCCTTCTACCCGAACCTGGAAAACAAAAATTAATAGCTAATCTACTTTCATTTTGAATAGAAAACATATTTAAAGCATTTGTGTGTGTGTGTGTGTGTGTGTATTTTGTACACATTTCTAAATGTTTTTAGTAATATACAGTACACATTTTAAATATTCGTGTATTTATCTTGATATGCTATTGCGCATAATGTGCTACATGAATGCGAAAGATTTTTGAAAGCAGTTTACTTGCCTCACACGTGAACTTCTGTCTGTTTTTGTTTCCTGTGGCTCGAACATCATAGTTGGGAGTAACTTTGCGCTTCCCACACCAAGCATAAAGGAAGTTTTTAACGTCCGCCATTGTGAGACCCCGGTTCTCAACTTATGATCTGTGTTTACAAAAAAAAAAAAAAATTGTTAGGAATGCAACACAACTGAATTCATTCATAACTAACTATGCACAAGCATCACCTGGTGCTTGCTTGCTGCTTTACTGCCGGGCGCGTTTGCAGTCTGTGATGGTACCTGCTTACTTACTGGATGCACCAAAAATAGGTCGAGTTGCTTTTGTTTGTTCAGTGTATATGTTCAGAAACAATACAATACAAAACATTACGAGCACGCTGTAAATATTAAATAAAAATACACTGTATAGAAATAACAAAATTAGCACGTGTACAGTGCAAAGCAACATGCTGTACGTAGCAGCAGCATACAAGAGTACCAAGACACACTTTAATTCATCTACACTCGGAAACGGAGGAGACAACTGAGTGTGCACTTAGCAGGCCAGAATAAAACAACACACCACATATAAAATTGATAATATAAAACGGCTTATATAAACTACAGACATTTTTAAATGCATAAAGAAAAAATATTCCCCTCATCTCACCGCAATTTTTGCAAAAACCGACTATCCCATCAGCAGAATCAAAATGGACGACTACTCCGGATGCACAAAGGAATCTCTTGTGATGTCATAAGACTGGGACATTACCGGACGTTAGTTATTTCAATGTACTGTTATTTATTACATTTGCGTTGAGGGAGGACAATACAAATCAGAACAGAGGCAAGCCAGGTTGCCGAAGAAAAAAAAAACGGGATTCTTGTGGCAAAGTCAAACTAAGCCAGGTTGATTCAAAGAAACATCGAACTAACCCTTAAAAGCAGTCAATAGACTTTATTCACGGCAGACCCAAAACTAGGCTTCCTGTGCAGCTGTCAGCTTCCGGCAGCCGTCAAACTGCTGTGGAGTTATGTTAGTCTGAGAGAAATATTACGTTGCATTGTTGTGTGTTTGTTTCTCTATATGATCCCCAAAAAAGTGTTAATCGATTTCCCAAAGAAGCAAAGATGGGGGCAAAAGGGTGTTCATAAAATACGAAGAGACAATGGTCCTAATTTTAAGTTAAATAACAAGAATCAGAGCCATGTATATTCTAGGAAATAATGCTGAACGTTTCTTTGTACCAAACCCAAAATTAAAGATCGGATCGGTGACTTATAATGTATTGTGTATGTAAGGCTGTACACAATGCTACAGGGGCAGTATTGTATCCTTTGTTTCACACCAGCAGGGATTTAAAGGGTTAATATTCTCATTACCGGTTCAAAAACATATACCTCTAAAACGGCTTGGTTTGTTAGTAATTATTTGTTTTCTACACTAGTGTATATCAAAGTAAAAAAACAAACAAACAATGCATTTAAAAATAAATACCATTGAACTGTTACAGAGCTGTTTAAATCTCTGTATTATCAAGATAACACCTTATGCTGCAGTGCAGCTTGTCTCTCTCAAAGTGACCTGCTCCAAAATGATTTGCCAGTTTCATCTCCCATTCCTTGCTGGAGTGATCAGCTATGAATAACTGTACATCTTTATTTCACATTATACCTGCATACTTAAAGAACACTTAGTGGTAGTTATATGCAAGTTTCACTATTGTTGTAGCAACAAACAATATTTAACAATTTTACAGCAACTGAAAAACAGAATCCACCCTCTACTTCCTTAGCTGTCACAAAGCTCTTCATCCCAGTCTTCCACACACACAGCAAGGGGATCCCCTAATTCCAAACAGCTTGTATCCCAGCATGCTTCAGACTGTTCCTCAATATCCTCAGCAGCAGACAGTATCATAGCTGTAGAGTCACTGTTGAGTTCAACTTGGGATGTTTCAGACAGTATTCCTTTGAGACGATCCAAAGAGCCACAGAGCTTTTGCACTCTAGAGAAAGAAAACAGTTTAGCCAAAGGAATGGAAATAGTATTTTCCTCCTTATATGCTTCATTATCTCCCCTTGTATCAGACAGGGCTTGTTTCTCAGTACTACAAGTCTCTTGTGAAATGTTGCTGACAGATGGAAAACTTTTGCTTGAAGCTTGGTAGGAATGGTTGTCATCCACTGTTTCATCTTCCTGGGAGTATTCCAGCATATTTTTCCTAATGCTTTCTGCCCAGTAAATGACTTCACTGATCACAGTGTTTCGAAGAATGGTGCCATCACACAGATTGGGGTACACCACATTATATATCTAAAACAGAAAGTGTAGGTTAAAAATGCAACAGAGTTTAGCATAGCAGCCCATATACAGTAATTAGCCACATGTACTGTAACAGGAAAGATCACCCAATCCTATAAACAAGTCCCATCACTTCCTAGTGTCTCCAAATGTTCTCTTTTTAAGTCATGACCCTTCTACAAATTTATTATTGTAAATGTCCACAGTAATTTGACGGTTTCCCATGTCATGTTTATAATATGCCGTTACCATAATTGCCCATGCTTTGACAATCTCCTAGCTGGTGACACCAACCTCATCTGAAAAAGGCAAACTAATTCTACACTTAAAAAAAAAAATTAAAAAAATAAAAATTCTTACAGATTTGTAAGAATGTTCTGTGTCCCTGCAAGAATCTGCAGTGAATGAACCCTCACTTGGGTAGCTCCTGGTAAACACTCCACATTGGGTACAGAACCCCACATCCTCTGTGCCAGGCGGTCCTTTGCCAACCCCTGTGAACTCCACAGTGTAATTGTAAGAACTGCAAACATCTTGTGCCCTACAATTGAGAGGAATTATCGCTGATAATAATTCACATCATAAAGAGCTTAATGGAAAATAACTGTTAAAAGGTGATTTAAAGCTTACTGTAAGGTATTTAATTTAAATGGTTTAAAATTCTGCTATAAATAAAGGCTGGACATTCCTGGAAAACCAATCTCAGTGGACCTCTGCTGTATTGTTATCTTAAATAAACAAATATGCATCTAACAGTGAGTGGCGCACAGTTCTATTTTATGTCTGTCTATCACCAATGAAATTAATTTAGAAAGCTTCTGCCCTGTTTTAGATGCCTGTTCCTTGCTTATCTGCCTTGCACAGTTCAGCACTTCAAATTGCTTCTCACATTTAATAACCTACAGAATGATACCTTTATTTCAGGGAATCTAATTTTAACTAGATCGCAATAATACACACCAAAAAAACGCTTTTAATTTTACACACAGTTCATACTTACAGAATTAAAAAGTGCTGTACTTTCTACCAGAACTGACTGACTAAATGAAAATACTGTATTTCGCCATAATATATTTAAACACCACATGCCAAAATATATTTAAATAAAAAAAAAAAAAAAAAAGTTTGAATTCACCAGTTCTGAAACTCCTCCTTGGTCCATTCGAACTTATGGTCCTTGTGTCTAAACCCATTTAATCCTGGCAGCAAGCGGTTAAATTCTGCATTGGGGGTGCTTACAATTACTATGGCTGGGGTCATGTAGCCAAACAACACCTCTGAAAACTTCTCCAACACTGGAGTCTCCAAGTGCTCAATCCTATCAAGGGACCAACAAAACACAATACATTTGTCACTGTAGTTAAACACACACAGTTAAAGAAAAAAATACTGTAGATACCACTACCAACTTTTACAACAGTAAAATCTACAGTATAACATAAAAAAATGCATAGTAGCAGAACACTTACAGCTCAATGCAGGATGCTAAATCAAAACCCAGTGTGCAAGGGTCCTTTTCAGCAACAGATCCCTGGTACAACTTTATTGTTAATGGCCGTTCACTGGGTTGCAGGTACTCACAAGGAAGGGGGGATAGTCTATACCTAATGAGGATACAAAAAAAAAAAAAAAATTGTAAAAATACAACTAAATGCTGCAACCATGAGTATGATTACACAAAACAAATGGTTATTATTATTCAAATATTAAAAGAAGATAATGCAAAGAAATAACTTTGCATATACTTGCTGAACACAAGGCAATAATATTAGGTGGTAATAACTGCTGGTAGAGATAAGAACTGCTGGCAGCTCTTTCACATTTTTGAGCCTAATGTACTGTGAAATTTAAAGTGTTACCGTTAATTAAGTGTCTGTTCATGATTATTTCATGTGTATTAAGGGAAATGTTATTAAAAAAAAGTATGTCATGAACTCATGCTTGTGATTTTTTTAATTAAATTGGAATTTCATTTGAAATCAGTAGGGAATCATGTGTTAATTACACTGGAACTACAGCCATTTATTTTTAAAGTGTTAGCATTAACTAATGACGTATTTATCTTGGGACTTGTTTGCTTGGTCTGAATGTGTCAAAAATGTCTCATTTCATATTGTTGTCCTCTTCGAAGTATTGGTATCAATTACTTTTTTTTATTTGTTCATGTTTTACTTAAATATAGTTTTGGATGTCTTCTCTCCATCACTGTAAAGCTACTCTTCTTACATTTTCTCTGTGATGACAGCCCTATTGATATCCACTCCAGCAAGCTCTTCAATACAAGTCTGGAATTTCAGTTTCCATAAAAGGGTGCAATCAGCACAACCCAGGTCTACCACCTGCAAGTGAAAAAGCAATCATGAATTGCAGTCTAAATGAAGAAACAGGTAGAAAGAGTTCACTATCACAATCTACATATCAATTACTAGTAGATGTCTACTCTGGTTACCAGAATTTTGTTACATGCTACGGCATTAATAAATCCACGTAGCAACTGTGTATTACAAAAAGACGGTAGCCATAAAAGACGTTTGTAAATGTAGTTAACATCTTAAAGGCCTTTGGCAGATCGGCTCTGTATGGTAATGCATTCCCTTGAATGTTACTAAAAATCAGTTAAATCTTACAGATTCCTGTTTTTTAACAGATAAGTCTCTATAGCATGTTTGGTATAGTATAGTTTGGTTAGCTAGTCTTACTTTCTGATAAGCTAAAACATAGTACATGGGGACAGTGCATCCTTTGTAATCCTCTACTGACAATCCAGTAAATTAATTTATATATATATATAATATATATATATATATATATATATATATATATATATATATATATATATATATATATATAATATATAAATATATTATAGTAAAAATTTAAAAATTATTTATAAAAATAAAAGTAAACACCTGGACATGCTACTGAATATACTATATATATAAAAAAAGAGAGACTGCAGTTTCAAATATCAAGAATTTTAAATGAATAAAAAAAAGGTGTGAATTACCTTTTTTGGCTTGTACTTTTTAACAAGGTCGATTACAAACTGGTACCTCTGTTTGTAAAGCGGAGGAGAAAACGTCACTGGCTCCATGATGAGGATCGATGTCACTTTTTATAAATGGATTTTACAAATAAAAGTTGCACACAGAACAATAATGTTTAACTTCTTGATTGCACTAAAACCAATATGAACAAATAAATTGGCGTAAAAACCGGGGAGCAACGTAACACGAATTAAACAAGCATGTCAGTGCATCCATCCCCGCCAGGGAAACTGAACAATTGTAGCTCTCTCGACGAAAAAAAAAATGGAGATTTTATATATATATATATATATATATATAATATATATATATTATATATATATATATATATAAACATAAACTGTGTGTACAGAATATAGAATAATAATTCGCAATGAAATGTTTAATCACAGTCTGATTAGTGATTCTCCAGATATATTCAAAACCAAGTGTGAAGTCTGAGATTAATATTTGTAGTGTACCCAAATAAACACTGTTGGTTGTACAAATATATAAACTATACACTGAGATTTCATAACAGAAATACATATATAGTCTTTTTTTTTTTTTTTTTTTTAATTAGAAGTGACGCAACTTGTCACATTGGTGCTGTATTGTTTTAAACTCATTGTTGTTCTTTTAGCACGGACTCGTTCACGGTATATAGGGTAAAATTGTCGACGACAGTAGAACTAGCCGATATGGGTAAGATTAAGATACATTATCCAGCTATCATCAACCCACAAAAAACATTCTGAAAGTTTCTTCCAAAGAGGAGGACTACCACAAAACTGTAACCAACCGTTGTAAAATGAAGAAGACCGTCATTAGGGATCGCTAAAGACACGATTTTACGAAGTAAACTAGTACATAGAGAAGTCGGAGTGTAACTTCATCTAATTTATAATCTTTGACCTCAATTCTCATTGGTTGTTTTCTGATTTTGACGTCGCAGTTTTTCCGTTTCTTGCCCGGCAGCTGTGGCCATTTTGTTCATCCCGTTGTCTGGAGGAAAGGCGCTTGTTGTGTTCTAGAAAGAAACAAGTGACAGCATCAGCGTGAAAAAGAGAAGATACATAAACACGGTCTATAGGCTAATTCGTCTTTATGCCTGTAATGGTTAGCCGGTTTTAATGGCGTTTTAATAAAAAACATTTATTTAATTTATTGGAAATTAAAGACGTCGGCTTAAGAAACAATATGGCCAACAACACGGTGGTGGCTGGGAATCAACAGCAACAAGCCGTGAATAAACCGCCAGCTTCGGGGAAACACGGCAACGTCTTGCCTCTGTGGGGCAACGAGAAAACAATGAACCTGAACCCCATGATCCTGACCAACGTCCTCTCTTCGCCCTATTTCAAAGTGCAGCTGTACGAGCTGAAAACCTACCACGAGGTCGTGGATGAGATTTATTTCAAGGTAAATTAAAAGAGATATGTAAGATTGTTTTATTGATTATTATATTTTGATGCATTACTACTAACTTGCATTTTCAATTTAATTGGAGAAAATAACGATATTTACCTGTATTTTTCGTTTCGCGCTTACGTAGTCAACATTTAGTTTGTATGAACTGAGCTACGTAAATCTAAGTAGTCGTAGTTTGAAATAATAATGGCTGGTGGTATACAGTAGGTATAATGTTTAATGCCTGTAGGTTGAAGATACAATGGTAATTGACACTGTCTTGTTCACCCACCACTTAGTATTACCTAATGCTTCAGGATTTGCTAGAACAAGGCGCTGAACATTCTTGTCTGGCAATTATCATTTTTTAAATAAGCTACCTAATTTCTTTTACAGTGAAAGGTTGATTTAAAAAAAAATGTTTTGTGATTTGGACTCGTTAAGGTGTACATCACAGTTGTCTAATTTAAACTCTACGCCAGTCAGAATTAAACTGTAGGTCTATTTGTTTAAAATGGTCCAGGATTTGGTCATGTGACCTACTGTGTATGTTGAACAATTTTAAGATGTAGCCTTGCCCTTGTAACAGTACACCATACCGTTATAGCAGATTAGGACACTGGACAAGGGCCAACACAGCATGTTTAGAATCAAAACAAGGATTAAAACAGTCTCCCTAAAAGATTTCCAGACCCTGTTGTATGGATCGGATTGTTTAGACCCGTGGTTCCCAAACTTTATCTTATTTCGTACCCCCTTCCAGATTTACCAGCTGTCCACGTATCCCTACCAGCAGACAGGGTTTATTTTAACCCCTTTCATGCCAAAGCATTGTATAAAATGTACACACAATACACATGAACACACATAATATACGACTATAATAATAATACACTTAATGTACGTTTTTTATTTTAATATGCGTTTATTTAAAAACTTAAACAATGGCTTAATGTGACGGATGGGCTTGTTTGTTCGAGCATAGGCGCATAATGTTTGGAGTGATGGGGGATATCTTGAGTTGTAAGTTGTTTTCTACAGAAAGACGCTGACGATAATACTTTGATTTTACTGCAGTGAGTGACGAAAATCCGCTTTCACACAGGTAAGTTGTTGCAAACGGTATCAAAACTTTTACAGCCTTGGCCGACAATTCCGTTTTGTCCCTGGTGTCAAGGTTTCGCTTCACAGGCTGAAAGTCTCTTGTCAAGTCAGTAGTCGTCTCGCCAGTTATTTCAGTGCGCTGGTACTGGCAAGACAACATTCGTTAATTCGCGCATTGCTCTTCTTTTTTTTATTGTACCTGTTTTTAACCATATGTCCATTTTCACTGACAGATACTGCTATTTTGTGTGAAATATACCAGTTCACCGAAAGAAGAAAAAAAAAACTGTTATCAAATCAGTTACTAGATTCGACTGTGGTTAGGCAACTGAAACCGCGCTGTACGATGACTGGCGGTGAGAGGGCTCTGCACGTCATGTACGTCTCTGTGTTCTCATTGGTATATCTTGAATGAATGAACTACCACGTTTAGCAAATCCCGACAGAGTTTAGAAGCCTGTTAAGAAAATGAAATAAATAAATAAACGAAAAACATAATCCGCCATTACACAATTTCTTCCACCTACCCCCCAGAGATCTCTGGCATACCCGTGGGGGTACCCGTATCACAGTTTGGGAACCACTGGTTTAGACCAAATTACGTGAGAAATGTAATTTCCAGTGGTTGGCATTTGGATAACTTGGATTACTTTCATGGACCGTAATTTGCACATGTCCATCCAGTGTGCATTGGGCTTTGCATGTTGCATTAATAACCATCATTTTAAAAAAAAAAAAAAAAAAAAAATCACTTTTTTTTTTAACCAATAATGAGAGATATAGCCTTGTATTCAAAATTAACTAAAATGACTAGCTCTTGAGCGTACAGCAACAAATGAGCTACTCATGGCAGCAAATGGATTATGCTTAATGTAAGATTGAATGTAAAAAATGTCAATACGTTGAGTTTTTTCTTTTTTTTTTGTTTATTGATAGGTGACACACGTCGAACCCTGGGAAAAAGGAAGCAGAAAAACCGCAGGCCAGACTGGCATGTGCGGAGGGGTAAGTAGAAGTACGTGCTTTAATTACTGGTCTTTTGTGCAGAGTAGGACGACTAAATGTATATTTAGAAACCAGTAAGTACAAATTTTACATTGGAACTGTTATTATACTGTGATGTTGGTTCGGAATAGCACTATTGTATTGGGTGTGGTAAGTATTTTACCAACATGCAATCATTATTCCCCTAAATGCAAACATTTAGCAAGATGCTAAATGTGTAAGTAGTGCACAGTATATACTGAATACTCATTTTAAATGTTTTTTCCAGGTACGAGGGGTCGGAACTGGAGGCATCGTTTCCACAGCCTTTTGCCTGCTGTACAAATTATTTACACTTAAATTAACCCGTAAACAAGTAATGGGTCTCATTACACACACAGATTCTCCATACATCAGGGCCCTTGGCTTTATGTATATCAGGTATGTAAGCTTTTTTTATTTATTTATAGCAGCAGATGATCACCTCAAAAGCATTTGCAATATTAAATTGCAGTATATTGTCTCAGATAAGGGAATCCTTAAAATGGGTGCTAGAAATACTGTGTGTCGGTTTTATGTATGAAAGAGAGAGAGAGAGAGATATTAGTTTCTGATCCAAACTTAATTACTTGCTTCCTATTTGAAGGTACACACAACCTCCTCCGGACCTCCTGGACTGGTTTGATGCTTTCCTTGATGATGAGGAGGTATGTCGCCAAGGGTAATATTTTTTCTTGTCAGTTTTGTATTGGCTTTGAAAATCTAAATCCTCAAGTTAAGTTTCTTCAATGTTGTGATGAATATTGCTGATTTTCACCTTTGCCTTCATTTGGCTTAATTTTTTTTTTCACTTCGAACTTCTAGACCTAATCCGCTTTGTAAATAGTCACCTTTTATCAGTTTGATTACAAAATCTCAAGGAAAGTTTAATCTGCAGACTTGGACATTTTATAAGATGGAAATGTACGATTGGTAATTCATATACATATCTTAAAAAAAATAACCTATTTTAATTATTACCATTTTTCCATAATACAAATTGCACCACCAGTGCCTGACTGGATCTTTTCACAAATGGGCCGTTTAGAGAAGTAATTTAAATTGATTCATTGAAGTTTTTTTGTTCTGGGGGGGGTTCAGCAAACCAGAACAAGGAACAGTTATTTAATCACACTTTCTTTTTTCTAAGCTGTGGCAGTCTGGCAATTAGGATGCAATACAGTGTAAGCTGGCTAGACCCATTGCTGGGTGAAACCAATGAAAAGAGTAATTTTCTTGTTTAAAAACACACCCTTAATGTAAGATAATGCTAGTGTTTTTTTTTTGTGAGGGGGGGGGGGGGGGGGGGGGGGGGGGGGGGGGGGTGATAAGTGAGATCTTTCTTTCCATCACTTTTTTTCGGCAGATAAAAAAGTCTCTCTCTCCCTCTCTCTCTCTCTCTCTCTAGAGAGAGGGTCTCGAGATCTCTCTCCTCATATATATATATATATATATATATATATATATATATATATATATATATATATATATATATATATATATTAGAAGCTATCTGTATCTATATATCTGCCAATTGGCTAACTTCCATGTTTTCTTCTTTAGATCTCCCTTGCGCAGCAGGTGAATTGGGAATTGTATCTCAACACTGCTGGTTTGTGTGTGTGAGTCCAAACAGCTGTTTTACATTAAGATTGTTATTTTCCATTTAGCTGGTTTTAAAACCACTCTTCCTGTGTGCTTGCACTGTAGGTTTGGGCCTGACAATAGCTGACTAACATGTCCTGAACTGTGAGATGACATAGCAAGGAGGAGATCATGCGGTAATGACCCTTTTCAAAGATGATGGTCATTTGGGAATCTGCTTTTCAAAACAGTAATCAAACCTCATGCTTCGTGGCAGTTGGTTTGCTATTGTATCCAAGTTTATTATAGCTATCAAAAGCAGCATATATTTAAAGTTACAGAAGAAAGTCTTAATGTAAGCAACTTTTTCAAGACAAGTCACTCCAGTCTAAGCAGAATGAGTACTGTGGCAGGTTAATTTATTTATTAAACCTACGCTTCATGGAAACAGAGGTGAACATTGGTACTGCTTATTACAATATAGTCATCACATTTTAATGTTTAATGATGACTCTACTTTTAAGGAAGTAGGATAATGAACAATTAATGAAGAATATTTTCACATACAACATGTATCTGTGAAAAAATATTTCTTAATGTATGAAAACATTAGCACTATCTATGGAACCAAAATGTTCACAGTTCAGCTTTTGGTTTGGACCCAACCATTATATTCAACTTCCAAATTTCTGTGCATTAATGAACATTATATAGTTCATGTGGTTCTTAAGTGAAGATGTCATGAAAAAAAGCTTTTTTTCACGACCGTGTTGGTTATTTTATGGTATTAACGAGATGGACTGGTGTTTTCTCTTCCAGGAGCTTGATGTAAAGGCTGGTGGAGGCTGTGTTATGAATGTTGGAGAAATGCTGCACTCTTTCCTCACAAAACTTGAGTGGTTTTCAACACTCTTTCCAAGAATTCCAGTACCAGTTCAGAAGATGATTGACCAGCAAATGAAAAGCAGACCAAGAAAAAATGTGAAAAAGGATGGGAAAGAGGAAGCAGAACAGCCAGAAAAACATGCAGAACGCAGACGCTCAAGGTAGAGTTGAACTGTAATTGTATTTTGTAATTCGGTATGCTTGAGCATGCATTCAGTATTTTAATGCAAGTCTTTAATTGCTTTAATGTACCAGTTTTGTGATTTCAAATACCTATACTTTTCAAAGTTAAGTTCCTCTATTTTTGCTTCAGGTCTCCAAAAAGATCTGACAGTCCTCGAAGATCTCCAAAACGATCCAGGAGTCAAAGTCGTCATAGAGATGGGCATGGATCAACCAACTTTGATCAGGAACTGGAGAGAGAAAGGGACCGGCAGAGAAAAGAACGTGAGGGAAAAGACAAAGATAGAGACAGGGTGGATAAGGAGCGTCACCGCTCTCGAAGCCCCGAGCGAGCAGTGGAACGCAGACGCAGCCGGAGTAAGGACAAGCGCAGAAGCCTTAGCAAGAGCAGGGACAAAAAGAATGACCGGAAAGAAAATGAGAAGAGCAAGAAGAAAGAGCGAGACCATGACAAAGAACGGGGAAGTGAGAGGGACAGAGAGAAAGAAAAAAGCAAAGGAGATAATATAGAAAGAAATCCTAAAGATGAAAAGGAAGAAAAGAGACACCGAGATGACCGTAAAGTTAAAAGGCACAGTAGAAGTCAAAGTAGAGAGCAAAAACACAGAAGCAGAAGCCACAGTAAAAATGATGGCAACAAGCGAAGCAGGAGTAAAAGTAAAGAGAGGTCTAATAAACACAACTCTGAAAAATCAAACAAGCGCAGGAGTAGAAGCAAAGAGAGGTCTAATAAACACAAAACTGAAAAATCAAACAAACGCAGCAGGAGTGGAAGCAAGGGAAGTACAGACGCTAATGAAAGGTCAAAGAAAAGCAACTGCAGTGATAGCAAAGAGAGGTTACACAAGCGTAGCAAAAGCACAGAGCGACCTCACAGGAAGGAGCACAGTGATGGCAAGGACCATTCAAGCAACCATGAATGTAGGAGAAGCCAAAGCACAGAGCGAGCGAAGCGGCTGTGAGGAACCAGAGTTGATTTTGAAGTAAAAAGTTTGTTTTTATTATTTTTTCAAATCATCTTGTTAAATGGAAGTTTATGCTAAACAAGCATAGTCATTCATATGTCCCTCAAGTTTGCATATTTAATTTCCTTTAGTAGGCAAGTGCTTTTGTAATCATTTTCACTGTCCCTTGTAGACACTGAATTTAAGTGTGTGTTTTTTGTATATAAAGGTTCCAAAATTATTGTGTACATATGTTCTGAGAATGTTTTAATTCCTATGAAACAACAACCAGGATGCATTTGTATAAGGCAATACATTGCCAGAAATGATGTGCTCTGTGTTTTGGTTAATTGCTTTGGTGCAATTTTTTTTTTCTAATAAAACTTTTATTAAAGAGTTGAAAATGTTTGTGTTGAATGGTTTAGACGAGAGAATGAAATTGATGTGAATAATTCCACATACATCTGTTCTTGTTTTGATTCTTGATTTAACAATTGAAGATTATATCTTAGAAATGACTACCTTTTATGCCTTAGAAAATACTAGCTTTATTTTCTTTGGGAAATGTGACACATGCCTTGTCAACAATAAGTCTATTGTGCTACATGAAAAGTGCAGCTTGCATTAGGAATGTTGGGCACATTCAGTTCCAACTCATTATTCAAAATGCTGGCGTGTTTGTGGGAAATACAGAATATTCTAAATCTCTACAGTTTACTAGGAAAATAAATATACAGGACAGTAGGACACATTCTCCATCACACTCTTAAATGCCATTCAATCTCAATAGTACTCTACAAGTCTGCATTTGGAGCATGTACTAGTGATACGCGCTTTAATTGTAGATGAAAGGAAGACATTGACCACTCATCTTTTCGGGTACAGTGTAACTGCTGTACTTTATTGCTTTGTTAAATCATTTTTATAAATCTCCCGCAAAACTCTTCATTGTAAGTAAATGTAATAATCAACCTTTTTATTCATATGGTTACATACACAAAAGTAAATATATAATGGTGACCTACTTAATAATAAGCCCAAATAGCCTACTTAGAGACCAAGCATTGACAGTCCAGCATCAGTACATTCCTATATTGAAAACAAAAAAAAATCTTAAATTTGCTATAGATTTTGAATGTGTGTGTGTGTGTATATATATATATATATATATATATATATTATATATATATATATATATTATAGACCATTTAAATTATTTTGCGTACTTGATTAATACATTCTCAGGTTACAAACGCAAGAAATCACAGGTTACAATCGAAAGTGCACAGCAGCAAATTGATGCAGAATATTGATTATAACTGTTCAGTAGTCTGGAATGGGGATGTGCAATCTGAAATAAAAAATATGAAAATGTTAGGACATGTTCATACAATTCTAACACAATTATAGTGTGTGGATTTAGTTTTACAAATAGCGCCTTCCAAAATACTTCAGTTACACATTTTTTCATGTGTGTAACTTGGGTTTTCAATTTAATATTTGGTGGGGGAAAAAAAAAGAACTCCCAAGAGCAAAACTGAAAACCAGGGTGTGATGTAAACTTTAGATGTGAGTACCTGTGGTGATCAGGACTGGATCAGAGTATTGGCTGCTTCTGTTGTAGTCCTTTGCTGAGACCCTTATACTATATTGTGTCAAAGGCAGAAGACCGGTAACCTTTGCGCTTGAACCCTGTACAGCCTGGACAAGCGGTTTGAATGGTTTGGTTTCAGTGACGTTGACAATCAGGACATAATAAGTGGCACCCTCGACTGGTGTCCACTCCACATGCAGTGTGTCCCCAGTCACACTGACTACATGCACTTCAGGAGCTAACAGGTCACCTGAAAAATAAAAAACAGAGACTCCTGAAAAATCAAGTCTTCTGGAAAGGGCTGAACTGTGGCATATTGTTTCTCTCAACAATTCACAAAAAAGAAAATAGGCACATGCTACTGTACATAACAGGTGGTTGTAAAAGTGTTGTGACATAACATTTTTAATTATCAACAAAGTACGAGTTGTGCGCTTGCATAACTCATAGAGGTTGTTTTTTCAGTTAATTGTTAACAATTACATTTGACCTGACTTTTATCAGTACTTGAACACATTTTCAGTGGTAGAAAAAGTTATAGTCTTAAAAAAACCATAAATGCACCTTTATAAGTTCCAGTATCCTCTTGTAGATCTCTTCTTCTGCGTTTTAAATTAGTGTCTACAGTAAATAAAAAAAGAAACATTGCATTTACTGTCTGTGTATATTTGTCTAATCTAAAGCTATTGATTTACACTGCTACCAAATGTCAAAAATCTTGTCTGTTGTGTCCATCAGTCAAAACTATAAAAGGACCAACATTTTAAAAAGCCACTGACCTTGAACAAGAATTTCCACACTTGGTTCACTTTCTCCAGCAGAATTAACAGCAGTAACCTCAATTGTGTCATTTTGCTTCTTCGGTACAGTACATGAAAAGCGTGATGTTCTGCAGAGCTCGGTTCTTTGGTTTTTGGAGCTATATACTACATATCCCGTGGCGTAAACTGATGCATTCCATGAAATGACCCATGAAGTGCCTTCTGTGTAAAATGTAACACCCCTTGGGGGACAGGGAACTGAAAAACACCATAAACAATGAACAATGAAAAATACAGAACATGGCTGTTATGCAACTGATATCCTAGAACAGGCAATAACAGGCAATAACAGGCAATAGGTAATTCACAAAGATATATATGGACTGGATATTGTGTGTTTTGTGGAAAGCTAATGTACTCTGCTTCATACAGCATCCTCCAGTCCATATTTGTATGATACAGTTTTTGTTATAAGGCTCATATTTACTGAAATTTTTCACAATTGGGAACTTGTCACCACAAAAAAATATAATGTATGTCATTTTAATTTGCACACAATAAACCCTGAATACAGCTTGTCAGATGAAAACAGTCCCATTAGGTGTACCTGAAACCCAAACCCAGTCTCGGTTACCTGCGAGCCCTTGAATGGGAGGACTGGGGTAGCCAATCCCTGCTGAGTTCCTGGAGGTGACAGTCGCGTTGTAGGTAGAGCTACACGGCACTGGGATGAAGAAGTATGTGGCACTGGTCCAGTAGGAGGTCAAGATGAACTGAGCCTGGGGGTCATCTTCGATCAGTCCGCGCATCTCCACCGAGTACTCCACCCCGGCACACTGGACTGCACTCCACCCCACCTTCACCTCCTGAACCGCATCCACCAAGAGCAGCAGTGACAGCGCCACACTCTGCGGTGGGCAGGGGACTGGGGGAAGACATTCAATTAAAAGGCTTGGCCATGGTTCTGCAGGGACATAGAAACAATCCCTCCACCCAGTCTTTCTATAATAACTGCTCTTAATGTAGCTCCTCTAAAAATGCTGACTCAGCCCTCAGCTAATTGCTGATTAGTTCGGGCACCCTGTGTGTCTGTCCTCGTCCAGGGATTTTAGAACCCTCCATTCTCTGATTCAGTCAGCAAACTACAGGTATTGGGCACCCCAGGCTAAAGGCTTTACTAACTGCATTCTCAAGTCGCTGATCAAAACATGAGTCACATGTTGGGTTTATCTACCTAGTTTATTGGTTACTAATTTCCTATTCTAGATTTATTTGTTATAAAAATATTTGATTTATCATCTCTGTGTATTAACTGCCCTGCCAGTTCTTGCTCTGCCAGTGATATATAATCCAAAGGTCTTGGCATCTAAAACATGACATGTGAGTACAACCAAGCTAAGGGTGTTACCTGCCCCAGCGATGACCGGCACACTGAACGAGCTGTTACAGACACCGTTAGAAGCTGTCACAGTGAAATTGTATTTGGTGCCACAAGTCAACCTGTCTATGGTGCAGCCAGGTTTTTGGGAATTGCAAGATAGTTTTTCTCCACCACTTGCAATGGCAGAAACAAAGTATTGCAGGGTTCTGTTGCTTTGATCCCAGGACAAGAGAGCAGAATTTGTAGCACACTGCATTTGTACAGTTAAATTATCCGGCACACAGGGAACTGTGATGTAAGAAACAGAAGAGGAAAAATGAGTCTGGAGAACACTTTATAATAAGGGTCTGTAATTGAAATAGTATGTATGAAACCGGATGGTTTTATATAGAATGTATATTTGTGGCACATTTCCCAATTACTCATATGGTGTTAAACAGAACAGGTGACCAACCACATTCTTCATGTTTTTTGGAGCTGTAAGAATGCCAAGAAACCATCATTATTGAGGTGAGTGTTTTAGTAGTGACTGATGGTGATGCACAAAGGCTGATCGCCATCTACTACAGGACAGGTTGTGAGGTGTTGAGTGCTGTGGTATCTCTGTCTGATCTGTCTGAGTCAGTACATGCTAAATTCTAAAATTCATTATATATTCATATAATAAAGCAAGCTGATATACAGTAGTAAGTGGCAATGGTTTTGCAGTTGGAGAAATAGATACATGGTAAAACCCTTTGGAATACCTCTTCAGCTCTTCCACTACTCCAGGACTGTTCAGTACACCCAGAACAGTTTATCATAAAAGATACATTCTTGGCAAGAATCATACACAGCAACTGATATACCAGTCTATAACAGTATATATATATATATATATATATATATATATATATATATATATATATATATATATATATACACACACACACACACACACAGTGCCTTGCAAAAGTATTCAGACCCCTGACCAATTTCTCTCATATTACTGAATTACAAATGGTACATTGAAATTTTGTTTTATTTATTTTAAAACACTTAAACTCAAAATCAATTATAGTAAGGTGACATTGGTTTTATGTTGGGAAATATTTTTAAGAAAAATAAAAAACTGAAATATCTTGCTTGCATAAGTATTCAACCCCCACACATTAATATTTGGTAGGGCCACCTTTCGCTGCAAGTCTTTTGGGGTAAGTATGTACCAGCTTTGCAGGCAGTGTCGGAGTGATTTTGGCCCATCCTTCTTGGCAGATTTGCTCCAGGTTGTTCAGGTTGGTTGGACAACGCTTGTGGACCGCAATTTTCAAATAGTGCCACAGATTCTCAATGGGATTCAGATCAGGACTTTGACTGGGCCACTGTAGGACATTCACCTTTTTGTTCTTGAGCCACTCCAATGTTGCTTTGGCCTTGTGCTTAGGATCATTGTCCTGCTGAAAGGTAAATTTCCTCCCAAGCTTCAGTTTTTAAGTGGACTGAAGCAGATTCTCTTGCAGTATTTTCCTGTATTTTGCTCCATCCATTCTTCCTTCAATTGTAACAAGATGCCCAGTCCCTGCCGATGAGAAGCATCCCCACAGTATGATGCTGCCACCACCATACTTCACTGTAGGGATTGTGTGTCTTGAGGCATGGGCAGTGTTAGGTTTGCGCCACACATAGCACTTGGAGTTTTGACCAAAAAGCTCTATCTTGGTCTCATCTGACCACAAAACCTTTTCCCACATCGCAGCTGGGTCACTCTCATAATTTCTGGCACTCCGGACGTGCTTTCAGATGGTACTTTTTGAGTAACGGCTTCTTTCTTGCCACCCTCCCATACAGGCCAGTGTTATGCAGAGCTCTTGATATGGTTGACTGGTGCACCATGACTCCCTCCCAGCCATTGAACTCTGCAGCTCCTCCAAAATGATTGTTGGCCTCTCTGTGGCTTCTCTCACAAGTCTCCTTCTTGTTTGAGCACTGAGTTTTGAGGGACAGCCTTTTCTTGGCAGTGCCTGGGTGGTGTGATGCAGCTTCCACTTCCTGATTATTGAACCAATTGTGCTCACTGGGATATCCAAACACTTTGATATTATTTTGTACCCTTTCCCTAATCTATGCATTTGTATTACTTTATCTCTAACTTCTGTAGAATGCTCTTTGGTCTTCATTTCCCTTCAGATTCACATCCTTACCAATGATCCTTCAACAGTGGGGTTTTTATCCAAAAAATGTGACAGCAACTTTAATTTTTCATAGGTGGAGGCCAATGGTAAGGTAATTGTGTCCTCGTTAGGGCAATTTCATCATCGATACAAACTGGGAGCTTCCGCAGTACAAGGGTTGAATACTTATGCAAGATAGATATATCAGTTTTTTTTTTATTTTTCTTAAAAATATTTCCCAACATAAAACCAATGTCACCTTACAATAACTGATTCTGAGTTTCAGTGTTAAAAGTAAAGAAAATATCAAACAGAACAAAATTTCAGTGTACCATTTGTAATTCGGTAATATGAGAGAATTGGTCAGGGGTCTGAATACTTTTGCAAGCCACTGTGTGTGTGTGTGTGTGTGTGTGTGTGTGTGTGTGTGTGTGTATATATAGGTATATATATATATATATATATATATATATATATATATATATATATATATATATATATATGTGTGTGTGTGTGTGAGTGTGTGTGTGTGTGTATATATATATATACATAAATATTCACATACATTCAGAACATTTTATATTGTACCTGTTTCTATTTCAGTGGCGTTGCTTCTGACACTGTTGCAATTATTGCCCAGTCCCGTCACAGTGACTGTGTATTTCTGTCCGCACAGTAAAGATGTGATGTTACAGATGGTGCCTGTTGAATTGCAGGAGAAAAGGCGTCCACTGCTTGCTTTTGCAGTGGCTGTGTAGGACACTGCTCCCTTACTCTGAGCCCACAAGACAGAGGCAATGTTAGCACCACAGTCCAGGCGTGTCTCCACATTTGTAGGTGCACAGGGCACTTGTAAAAGAAAGACATTTGATCAGATATAATTTCAGAATCCAGCAACTTTACTTATGCAGCTGTAAGAGCACTCATTTCTGTATTTTCTATGTTCTATAGTCTAAAGTGCTTGCTTGTGGAATTCCAATGTAAATAATAGGGTGAACCCACTCTTGTAAACATACCTGCAACAATGTTGTAACCTGCGCTCATTGCACTTTCACACTGCCCTCCCTGGGCTGTGGCATACGCAGTGTAAGTCTGCCCACATTGCATACCGTTGAGGCTGCAGGTAGTATTGGTAGCGCTGCATGATACCTGGTGCCCATTTGCTCCTCTGGCAGTCAATGTATAGGACACAGCTCCGTTTCTCTGCACCCACGACACTGAAGCATTATTACTTTCACAGTCAACTCTTCCCGCAGTTATAGTGGGGGCACATGGTGCTGAAAAAAAGAAAAAATAATGAACCAAGGCAAACTTGAAGACAATCTGCATAGGCATGTTTCAATTCAGAGGGCTGCTGCCTAGGCCAGTGCAGTGATCTTGAAAGTGTAATCCCGTCCACACGGCAAGCGTGTAATGTGACAGGAGGAGTCGAATGTGGTGTAGTTGGTGGTCTGACTGTCCTGTCCTGTCAAAATGCAGGATTTTACACCTTTGCTTTGACCCCAGGTTACTGAGATGTTGTTTGCATAATACAACTAAGTTAGTATATGTCAAATTCTGAAATTCATTATATATTCATATAATAAAGCAAGCCATTATACAGTAGTAAGGGCAATGGTTTGGAGTTAGAGAAGAGTTGGAAATATATACACGGTAAAACCCTTTGGAATATCTCTTCAGATCATCCAGTACTTCACCATTCACTAGCAACATACTGTACGATCAAACCTCTTGGTTACACCCAGAACAGTTTATCATAAAAGATATATTCTTGGTAGGAATTATACACAGCAACTGATATGCCAGCCTATAACACCACATGGCCCTTTTTAATTATTTGGTTATTTAGCTGACGCCATTATCCAAGGCGACTTACAGAGACTAGGTGTATCAGCTGCAGAGTCACTTACAACAACGTCTCACCCAAAAGATGGAGCACAAGGAGATTAAATGACTTGCTCAGGGTCACATAGTGAGTTAATTTGGGATTTGAACCAGGGACCTCCTGATTACAAGCCCTTTGCTTTAACCACTGGACAACACAGCCTCCTATTTAAACATAAGTTAATGGTGCACTTCACAATGGATGTTACCTGTTTTAATTTCACGACCAACGCTGTCTGAACTCTTGCAGACTCCCACCACTGCTACCACAGTTACAGTGTATGTACTCCCGCAGTGCAGGTCTGTAAAGTTACATGCTGATTGACTTGCGTTGCAAGTGTGCGTGTGCCCATCATTCTCAGTTGCTGTTGCAATAAAGAGTTCTGCCCCCAATTCATGCTTCCAGGATACCGATCCAATGTTAGTTCTGCAGTCCAGTGTGGTTAAAATGTTAGTTGGAGGACATGGCCCTAAAAGAATTTCAAACAGCAGAAAATTAGGATGCTAGTTTTGTAACAAATGCAAATAGAATGAAGTTCCTATTAGAGCACCAATATTGTGCTAATGCGCAAATCTTGATTGCCAACTTCCTAGACAAACTTTACAATATGATGAACAAAGTCTAAAAGTACTTGATGCGAGTTGGAAAGCAGCGCTCTGGAACCCGGTGCACTTTTGTCCCAGCGGAGTCACTGTGATGTTATATTTCAATCCACACTGCAGGTTCGAGACATCACAGTTGTTACTCTGGGTGCTGCAGGCGGCTTCAGTTTGTCCATCCGTCCTCACTGCAGCCACCCTGTAGGACATCGCACCTTGGCTAGCACTCCAGGACACTGAAGCATTCTTGCTGGCACAGTCCAGGGTGGCATTTACATTCTGAGGTGGACAGGGGGCTAAACATAGAAGAAGAAGAATCATTCAAGTCAATACTGATATAATATGGCCTGTATGCCCTGTGGACTATTATGGTCAGATGATGACAACATATTGAATATAACTTGCACAGGGCGCTTTTTGTCATTTTCTAGTACTTGTGGCATTACTTAGAGCTAGCTAAAAAAAGACCCTTTAAACTTTCTCATGGACAAACCTTTCTTAAACTGGCTAAGCAATGACAGGCATGCATTTTAATATATATATATATATTCACACACATTCAGAACATTTTATATTGTACCTGTTTCTATTTCAGTGGCGTTGCTTCTAAAACTGTTGCAATTATTGCCCAGTCCCGTCACAGTGACTGTGTATTTCTGTCCGCACAGTAAAGATGTGATGTTACAAATGGTGCCTGTTGAATTGCAGGAGAAAAGGCGTCCACTGCTTGCTTTTGCAGTGGCTGTGTAGGACACTGCTCCCTTACTCTGAGCCCACAAGATAGAGGCAATGTTAGCACCACAGTCCAGGCGTGTCTCCACATTTGTAGGTGCACAGGGCACTTGTAAAAGAAAGACATTTGATCAGATATAATTTCAGAATCCAGCAACTTTACTTATGCAGCTGTAAGAGCACTCATTTCTGTATTTTCTATGTTCTATAGTCTAAAGTGCTTGCTTGTGGAATTCCAATGTAAATAATAGGGTGAACCCACTCTTGTAAACATACCTGCAACAATGTTGTAACCTGCGCTCATTGCACTTTCACACTGCCCTCCCTGGGCTGTGGCATACGCAGTGTAAGTCTGCCCACATTGCATACCGTTGAGGCTGCAGGTAGTATTGGTAGCGCTGCATGATACCTGGTGCCCATTTGCTCCTCTGGCAGTCAATGTATAGGACACAGCTCCGTTTCTCTGCACCCACGACACTGAAGCATTATTACTTTCACAGTCAACTCTTCCCGCAGTTATAGTGGGGGCACATGGTGCTGAAAAAAAGAAAAAATAATGAACCAAGGCAAACTTGAAGACAATCTGCATAGGCATGTTTCAATTCAGAGGGCTGCTGCCTAGGCCAGTGCAGTGATCTTGAAAGTGTAATCCCGTCCACACGGCAAGCGTGTAATGTGACAGGAGGAGTCGAATGTGGTGTAGTTGGTGGTCTGACTGTCCTGTCCTGTCAAAATGCAGGATTTTACACCTTTGCTTTGACCCCAGGTTACGGAGATGTTGTTTGCATACTACAACTAAGTTAGTATATGCCAAATTCTGAAATTCATTATATATTCATATAATAAAGCAAGCCATTATACAGTAGTAAGGGCAATGGTTTGGAGTTAGAGAAGAGCTGGAAATATATACACGGTAAAACCCTTTGAAATACCTCTTCAGATCATCCAGTACTTCACTATTCACTAGCAACATACTGCATGATCAAACCTCTTTGTTACACCCAGAACAGTTTATCATAAAAGCTACATTCTTGGTAGGAATTATACACAGCAACTGATATGCCAGCCTATAACACCACATGGCCCTTTTTAATTATTTGTTTATTTAGCTGACGCCATTATCCAAGGCGACTTACAGAGACTAGGGATCAGCTGAAGAGTCACTTACAACAACGTCTCACCCAAAAGATGGAGCACAAGGAGATTAAATGACTTGCTCAGGGTCACATAGGGAGTTAATTTGGGATTTGAACCAGGGACCTCCTGGTTACAAGCCCTTTTTTTTAACCACTGGACAACACAGCCTCCTATTTAAATATAAGTTAATGGTGCACTTCACAATGGATGTTACCTGTTTTAATTTCACGACCAACGCTGTCTGAACTCTTGCAGACTCCCACCACTGCTACCACAGTTACAGTGTATGTACTCCCGCAGTGCAGGTCTGTAAAGTTACATGCTGATTGACTTGCGTTGCAAGTGTGCGTGTGCCCATCATTCTCAGTTGCTGTTGCAATAAAGAGTTCTGCCCCCAATTCATGCTTCCAGGATACCGATCCAATGTTAGTTCTGCAGTCCAGTGTGGTTAAAATGTTAGTTGGAGGACATGGCCCTAAAAGAATTTCAAACAGCAGAAAATTAGGATGCTAGTTTTGTAACAAATGCAAATAGAATGAAGTTCCTATTAGAGCACCAATATTGTGCTAATGCGCAAATCTTGATTGCCAACTTCCTAGACAAACTTTACAATATGATGAACAAAGTCTAAAAGTACTTGATGCGAGTTGGAAAGCAGCGCTCTGGAACCCGGTGCACTTTTGTCCCAGCGGAGTCACTGTGATGTTATATTTCAATCCACACTGCAGGTTCGAGACATCACAGTTGTTACTCTGGGTGCTGCAGGCTGCTTCAGTTTGTCCATCCGTCCTCACTGCAGCCACCCTGTAGGACATCGCACCTTGGCTAGCACTCCAGGACACTGAAGCATTCTTGCTGGCACAGTCCAGGGTGGCATTTACATTCTGAGGTGGACAGGGGACTAAACATAGAAGAAGAAGAATCATTCAAGTCAATACTGATATAATATGGCCTGTATGCCCTGTGGACTATTATGGTCAGATGATGACAACATATTGAATATAACTTGCACAGGGCGCTTTTTGTCATTTTCTAGTACTTGTGGCATTACTTAGAGCTAGCTAAAAAAAGACCCTTTAAACTTTCTCATGGACAAACCTTTCTTAAACTGGCTAAGCAATGACAGGCATGCATTTTAATATATATATATATATTCACACACATTCATAACATTTTATATTGTACCTGTTTCTATTTCAGTGGCGTTGCTTCTAAAACTGTTGCAATTATTGCCCAGTCCCGTCACAGTGACTGTGTATTTCTGTCCGCACAGTAAAGATGTGATGTTACAAATGGTGCCTGTTGAATTGCAGGAGAAAAGGCGTCCACTGCTTGCTTTTGCAGTGGCTGTGTAGGACACTGCTCCCTTACTCTGAGCCCACAAGACAGAGGCAATGTTAGCACCACAGTCCAGGCGTGTCTCCACATTTGTAGGTGCACAGGGCACTTGTAAAAGAAAGACATTTGATCAGATATAATTTCAGAATCCAGCAACTTTACTTATGCAGCTGTAAGAGCACTCATTTCTGTATTTTCTATGTTCTATAGTCTAAAGTGCTTGCTTGTGGAATTCCAATGTAAATAATAGGGTGAACCCACTCTTGTAAACATACCTGCAACAATGTTGTAACCTGCGCTCTTTGCACTTTCACACTGCCCTCCCTGGGCTGTGGCATACGCAGTGTAAGTCTGCCCACATTGCATACCGTTGAGGCTGCAGGTAGTATTGGTAGCGCTGCATGATACCTGGTGCCCATTTGCTCCTCTGGCAGTCAATGTATAGGACACAGCTCCGTTTCTCTGCACCCACGACACTGAAGCATTATTACTTTCACAGTCAACTCTTCCCGCAGTTATAGTGGGGGCACATGGTGCTGAAAAAAAGAAAAAATAATGAACCAAGGCAAACTTGAAGACAATCTGCATAGGCATGTTTCAATTCAGAGGGCTGCTGCCTAGGCCAGTGCAGTGATCTTGAAAGTGTAATCCCGTCCACACGGCAAGCGTGTAATGTGACAGGAGGAGTCGAATGTGGTGTAGTTGGTGGTCTGACTGTCCTGTCCTGTCAAAATGCAGGATTTTACACCTTTGCTTTGACCCCAGGTTACGGAGATGTTGTTTGCATACTACAACTAAGTTAGTATATGCCAAATTCTGAAATTCATTATATATTCATATAATAAAGCAAGCCATTATACAGTAGTAAGGGCAATGGTTTGGAGTTAGAGAAGAGCTGGAAATATATACACGGTAAAACCCTTTGAAATACCTCTTCAGATCATCCAGTACTTCACTATTCACTAGCAACATACTGCATGATCAAACCTCTTTGTTACACCCAGAACAGTTTATCATAAAAGCTACATTCTTGGTAGGAATTATACACAGCAACTGATATGCCAGCCTATAACACCACATGGCCCTTTTTAATTTTTTGTTTATTTAGCTGACGCCATTATCCAAGGCGACTTACAGAGACTAGGGATCAGCTGAAGAGTCACTTACAACAACGTCTCACCCAAAAGATGGAGCACAAGGAGATTAAATGACTTGCTCAGGGTCACATAGGGAGTTAATTTGGGATTTGAACCAGGGACCTCCTGATTACAAGCCCTTTGCTTTAACCACTGGACAACACAGCCTCCTATTTAAACATAAGTTAATGGTGCACTTCACAATGGATGTTACCTGTTTTAATTTCACGACCAACGCTGTCTGAACTCTTGCAGACTCCCACCACTGCTACCACAGTTACAGTGTATGTACTCCCGCAGTGCAGGTCTGTAAAGTTACATGTTGATTGACTTGCGTTGCAAGTGTGCGTGTGTCCATCATTCTCAGTTGCTGTTGCAATAAAGAGTTCTGCTCCCAATTCATGCTTCCAGGATACCGATCCAATGTTAGTTCTGCAGTCCAGTGTGGTTAAAATGTTAGTTGGAGGACATGGCCCTAAAAGAATTTCAAACAGCAGAAAATTAGGATGCTAGTTTTGTAACAAATGCAAATAGAATGAAGTTCGTATTAGAGCACCAATATTGTGCTAATGCGCAAATCTTGATTGCCAACTTCCTAGACAAACTTTACAATATGATGAACAAAGTCTAAAAGTACTTGATGCGAGTTGGAAAGCAGCGCTCTGGAACCCGGTGCACTTTTGTCCCAGCGGAGTCACTGTGATGTTATATTTCAATCCACACTGCAGGTTCGAGACATCACAGTTGTTACTCTGGGTGCTGCAGGCGGCTTCAGTTTGTCCATCCGTCCTCACTGCAGCCACCCTGTAGGACATCGCACCTTGGCTAGCACTCCAGGACACTGAAGCATTCTTGCTGGCACAGTCCAGGGTGGCATTTACATTCTGAGGTGGACAGGGGGCTAAACATAGAAGAAGAAGAATCATTCAAGTCAATACTGATATAATATGGCCTGTATGCCCTGTGGACTATTATGGTCAGATGATGACAACATATTGAATATAACTTGTACAGGGAGCTTTTTGTCATTTTCTAGTACTTGTGGTATTACTTAGAGCTAGCTAAAAAAAGACCCTTTAAACTTTCTCATGGACAAACCTTTCTTAAACTGGCTAAGCAATGACAGGCATGCATTTTAATATATATATATATATTCACACACATTCAGAACATTTTATATTGTACCTGTTTCTATTTCAGTGGCGTTGCTTCTAAAACTGTTACAATTATTGCCCAGTCCCGTCACAGTGACTGTGTATTTCTGTCCGCAGAGTAAAGATGTGATGTTACAAATGGTGCCTGTTGAATTGCAGGAGAAAAGGCGTCCACTGCTTGCTTTTGCAGTGGCTGTGTAGGACACTGCTCCCTTACTCTGAGCCCACAAGACAGAGGCAATGTTAGCACCACAGTCCAGGCGTGTCTCCACATTTGTAGGTGCACAGGGCACTTGTAAAAGAAAGACATTTGATCAGATATAATTTCAGAATCCAGCAACTTTACTTATGCAGCTGTAAGAGCACTCATTTCTGTATTTTCTATGTTCTATAGTCTAAAGTGCTTGCTTGTGGAATTCCAATGTAAATAATAGGGTGAACCCACTCTTGTAAACATACCTGCAACAATGTTGTAACCTGCGCTCATTGCACTTTCACACTGCCCTCCCTGGGCTGTGGCATACGCAGTGTAAGTCTGCCCACATTGCATACCGTTGAGGCTGCAGGTAGTACTGGTAGCGCTGCATGATACCTGGTGCCCATTTGCTCCTCTGGCAGTCAATGTATAGGACACAGCTGTGTTCCTCTGCACCCACGACACTGAAGCATTATTACTTTCACAGTCAACTCTTCCCGCAGTTATAGTGGGGGCACATGGTGCTGAAAAAAAGAAAAAATAATGAACCAAGGCAAACTTGAAGACAATCTGCATAGGCATGTTTCAATTCAGAGGGCTGCTGCCTAGGCCAGTGCAGCGATCTTGAAAGTGTAATCCCGTCCACACGGCAAGCGTGTAATGTGACAGGAGGAGTCGAATGTGGTGTAGTTGGTGGTCTGACTGTCCTGTCCTGTCAAAATGCAGGATTTTACACCTTTGCTTTGACCCCAGGTTACTGAGATGTTGATGCATAATACAACTAAGTTAGTATATGTCAAATTCTGAAATTCATTATATATTTATATAATAAAGCAAGCCGTTATACAGTAGTAAGGGCAATGGTTTGGAGTTAGAGAAGAGTTGGAAATATATACACGGTAAAACCCTTTGGAATATCTCTTCAGATCATACAGTACTTCACTATTCACTAGCAACATACTGTACGATCAAACCTCTTGGTTACACCCAGAACAGTTTATCATAAAAGATATATTCTTGGTAGGAATTATACACAGCAACTGATATGCCAGCCTATAACACCACATGGCCCTTTTTAATTATTTGGTTATTTAGCTGACGCCATTATCCAAGGCGACTTACAGAGACTAGGGATCAGCTGAAGAGTCACTTACAACAACGTCTCACCCAAAAGATGGAGCACAAGGAGATTAAATGACTTGCTCAGGGTCACATAGGGAGTTAATTTGGGATTTGAACCAGGGACCTCCTGATTACAAGCCCTTTGCTTTAACCACTGGACAACACAGCCTCCTATTTAAACATAAGTTAATGGTGCACTTCACAATGGATGTTACCTGTTTTAATTTCACGACCAACGCTGTCTGAACTCTTGCAGACTCCCACCACTGCTACCACAGTTACAGTGTATGTACTCCCGCAGTGCAGGTCTGTAAAGTTACATGTTGATTGACTTGCGTTGCAAGTGTGCGTGTGTCCATCATTCTCAGTTGCTGTTGCAATAAAGAGTTCTGCTCCCAGTTCATGCTTCCAGTATACCGATCCAATGTTAGTTCTGCAGTCCAGTGTGGTTAAAATGTTAGTTGGAGGACATGGCCCTAAAAGAATTTCAAACAGCAGAAAATTAGGATGCTAGTTTTGTAACAAATGCAAATAGAATGAAGTTCCTATTAGAGCACCAATATTGTGCTAATGCGCAAATCTTGATTGCCAACTTCCTAGACAAACTTTACAATATGATGAACAAAGTCTAAAAGTACTTGATGCGAGTTGGAAAGCAGCGCTCTGGAACCCGGTGCACTTTTGTCCCAGCGGAGTCACTGTGATGTTATATTTCAATCCACACTGCAGGTTCGAGACATCACAGTTGTTACTCTGGGTGCTGCAGGCTGCTTCAGTTTGTCCGTCCGTCCTCACTGCAGCCACCCTGTAGGACACTGCACCTTGGCTAGCACTCCAGGACACTGAAGCATTCTTGCTGGCACAGTCCAGAGTGGCATTTACATTCTGAGGGGGACATGGGGCTAAACATAGAAGAAGAAGAATCATTCAAGTCAATACTGATATAATATGGCCTGTATGCCCTGTGGACTATTATGGTCAGATGATGACAACATATTGAATATAACTTGTACAGGGAGCTTTTTGTCATTTTCTAGTACTTGTGGTATTACTTAGAGCTAGCTAAAAAAAGACCCTTTAAACTTTCTCATGGACAAACCTTTCTTAAACTGGCAAGCAATGACAGGCATGCATTTTAATATATATATATATATATATATATATATATATATATATATATATATATATATATATATATATATATATATATATATATATATATTCACACACATTCAGAACATTTTATATTGTACCTGTTTCTATTTCAGTGGCGTTGCTTCTAACACTGTTACAATTATTGCCCAGTCCCGTCACAGTGACTGTGTATTTCTGTCCGCACAGTAAAGATGTGATGTTACACATGGTGCCTGTTGAATTGCAGGAGAAAAGGCGTCCACTGCTTGCTTTTGCAGTGGCTGTGTAGGACACTGCTCCCTTACTCTGAGCCCACAAGACAGAGGCAATGTTAGCACCACAGTCCAGGCGTGTCTCCACATTTGTAGGTGCACAGGGCACTTGTAAAAGAAAGACATTTGATCAGATATAATTTCAGAATCCAGCAACTTTACTTATGCAGCTGTAAGAGCACTCATTTCTGTATTTTCTATGTTCTATAGTCTAAAGTGCTTGCTTGTGGAATTCCAATGTAAATAATAGGGTGAACCCACTCTTGTAAACATACCTGCAACAATGTTGTAACCTGCGCTCATTGCACTTTCACACTGCCCTCCCTGGGCTGTGGCATACGCAGTGTAAGTCTGCCCACATTGCATACCGTTGAGGCTGCAGGTAGTATTGGTAGCGCTGCATGATACCTGGTGCCCATTTGCTCCTCTGGCAGTCAATGTATAGGACACAGCTGCGTTCCTCTGCACCCACGACACTGAAGCATTATTACTTTCACAGTCAACTCTTCCCGCAGTTATAGTGGGGGCACATGGTGCTGAAAAAAAGAAAAAATAATGAACCAAGGCAAACTTGAAGACAATCTGCATAGGCATGTTTCAATTCAGAGGGCTGCTGCCTAGGCCAGTGCAGCGATCTTGAAAGTGTAATCCCGTCCACACGGCAAGCGTGTAATGTGACAGGAGGAGTCGAATGTGGTGTAGTTGGTGGTCTGACTGTCCTGTCCTGTCAAAATGCAGGATTTTACACCTTTGCTTTGACCCCAGGTTACTGAGATGTTGTTTGCATAATACAACTAAGTTAGTATATGTCAAATTCTGAAATTCATTATATATTCATATAATAAAGCAAGCCGTTATACAGTAGTAAGGGCAATGGTTTGGAGTTAGAGAAGAGTTGGAAATATATACACGGTAAAACCCTTTGGAATATCTCTTCAGATCATCCAGTACTTCACTATTCACTAGCAACATACTGTACGATCAAACCTCTTGGTTACACCCAGAACAGTTTATCATAAAAGATATATTCTTGGTAGGAATTATACACAGCAACTGATATGCCAGCCTATAACACCACATGGCCCTTTTTAATTATTTGGTTATTTAGCTGACGCCATTATCCAAGGCGACTTACAGAGACTAGGGATCAGCTGAAGAGTCACTTACAACAACGTCTCACCCAAAAGATGGAGCACAGGGAGATTAAATGACTTGCTTAGGGTCACATAGGGAGTTAATTTGGGATTTGAACCAGGGACCTCCTGATTACAAGCCCTTTGCTTTAACCACTGGACAACACAGCCTCCTATTTAAATATAAGTTAATGGTGCACTTCACAATGGATGTTACCTGTTTTAATTTCACGACCAACGCTGTCTGAACTCTTGCAGACTCCCACCACTGCTACCACAGTTACAGTGTATGTACTCCCGCAGTGCAGGTCTGTAAAGTTACATGTTGATTGACTTGCGTTGCAAGTGTGCGTGTGTCCATCATTCTCAGTTGCTGTTGCAATAAAGAGTTCTGCCCCCAATTCATGCTTCCAGGATACCGATCCAATGTTAGTTCTGCAGTCCAGTGTGGTTAAAATGTTAGTTGGAGGACATGGCCCTAAAAGAATTTCAAACAGCAGAAAATTAGGATGCTAGTTTTGTAACAAATGCAAATAGAATGAAGTTCCTATTAGAGCACCAATATTGTGCTAATGCGCAAATCTTGATTGCCAACTTCCTAGACAAACTTTACAATATGATGAACAAAGTCTAAAAGTACTTGATGCGAGTTGGAAAGCAGCGCTCTGGAACCCGGTGCACTTTTGTCCCAGCGGAGTCACTGTGATGTTATATTTCAATCCACACTGCAGGTTCGAGACATCACAGTTGTTGCTCTGGGTGCTGCAGGCTGCTTCAGTTTGTCCATCCGTCCTCACTGCAGCCACCCTGTAGGACACCGCACCTTGGCTAGCACTCCAGGACACTGAAGCATTCTTGCTGGCACAGTCCAGGGTGGCATTTACATTCTGAGGTGGACAGGGGACTAAACATAGAAGAAGAATGAATCATTCAAGTCAATAACCTTTCTTAAACTGGCTAAGGAATGACAGGCGATCATTTTACTATATATATATATATATATATATATATATATATATATATATATATATATATATATATATATATATATATATATATATACATATATATATATATATATATATATATATATATATATATATATATATATATATATAGATAGATAGATAGATAGATAGATAGATAGATAGATATATACACACATATATACATATATATACACACACACACACACACACACACACACACACACACACACACACACACACACACACATTCAGAACATTTTATATTGTACCTGTTTCTATTTCAGTAGCGTTGCTTCTGACACTGTTACAATTATTGCCCAGTCCCATCACAGTGACTGTGTATTTCTGTCCGCACAGTAAAGATGTGATGTTACAGATTGTGCCTGTTGAATTGCAGGAGAAAAGGCGTCCACTGCTTGCTTTTGCAGTGGCTGTGTAGGACACTGCTCCCTTACTCTGAGCCCACAAGATAGAGGCAATGTTAGCACCACAGTCCAGGCGTGTCTCCACATTTGTAGGTGCACAGGGCACTTGTAAAAGAAAGACATTTGATCAGATATAATTTCAGAATCCAGCAACTTTACTTATGCAGCAGTAAGAGCACTCATTTCTGTATTTTCTATGTTCTGTAGTCTAAAGTGCTTGCTTGTGGAATTCCAATGTAAATAATAGGGTGAACCCACTCTTGTAAACATACCTGCAACAATGTTGTAACCTGCGCTCTTTGCACTTTCACACTGCCCTCCCTGGGCTGTGGCATACGCAGTGTAAGTCTGCCCACATTGCATACCGTTGAGGCTGCAGGTAGTATTGGTAGCGCTGCATGATACCTGGTGCCCATTTGCTCCTCTGGCAATCAATGTATAGGACACAGCTGTGTTTCTCGGCACCCACGACACTGAAGCAGTATTACTTTCACAGTCAACTCTTCCCTCAGTTATAGTGGGGGCACAGGGTGCTGAAATCAAGAAAAAATAATGAACCAAGGCAAACTTGAAGACAGTCTGCATATGCATGTTTCAATTCAGAGGACTGCTGCCTAGGTGGACCAGTTTGAATAGGGGCACTGTTAAATGAGGTGCTACTACATTTGGAATCCTGTGTCAGCACCGTCACGTTGTACAGTCACATTGTACAGTCACATTGTCCACTGTCTAGATTGCTGATCTTGCAGCTGGTGTCACGTGTGTCGCACTAGACGTTGTGGTTATTGCTTCCATCTGCCATCACAGTATAGCTCTCCGTACCTGGGCTCGGATCCCAGTACTCTATACCAATACTTGTAATACAGTCCAGACTAGCAATAATGTTCCATGGGTCACACGGAACTGTGGACAGAGGAGAAAACACTGGGAATTGAATTTTCTTTCTAGCAAGCCCGTTTCTTGAAAACTGCTTGAGCTATGGAAGAATATACTGTTGATTTAGTTGATATGCCAGTAGCTGTAAATATTATTGGAACTGTCTTTATGTTTATTCTATGATCATAAAGCTGTGTTACCTGTCTTTACGGAAGCAGAAGAAGCCTGAGGACTGCTGCATTCTCCGTTCTTTGCCAGCACAGTTATGTTGTACTGTTCTGCACACTGCAACCTGCCGATACTGCAGGTTAAGTTCCCAGTGGAGCAGGATTCTGTGAAATTATTCCGACCTGTTACTGTTGCCGTGTACGACGTGGCTGTAGATGAGCGATTCCATGAGACGTGCACAGTGTTGTTTTCACAGTCCAAATTTCCATTCACGTTTGAGGGAGCACAAGGCACTAGGAAAACAATAAAATACAGTACACAGAATCGGTTACATTCTTTCATTTGAAATTTCAGCTGCAACATGTATAATATAAAACTAATGCTCAAGACCAGGTCTAATCTCATGTAAGCCAAACAGGCCACTTGGTTCCTATAATTTCAGAAGTCAAGAGAAGTTCATTAAACATACCTTCCTGAATTTTTTCACGTTGACTCGGTTGACTATAGCATGTGCCATTTGATGACATCACTAAAACAGTGTGGGACTGACCACACTGTAGCCCTGCAATGTCACAGCTTGTGCCTGTAGAGCTGCAATACTTCCAGATCCCATTTTCAGCTTCCACTATGGCACTGTGCACTTCCGCTCCTGTGCTGGGATCCCACAATACTTTGACAATTCCAGTTTTGCAATCAGTGCGGGTCTTGATATTCTCAGGGATACACGGCACTAAGATCAGAATGTGAAATATGTTTAGGGAAACCTGTCAATGATAGAAACCACTGCTTTGCCTTCCTTTTTCAGCAGTAAAAGCAGTTCAATAATTACAATAAATGAATACATGCGTAATAGTAATAAAACCAGTTACCAGATGTCATTTGAATGCTTTTTGATTTAGAACTTGCACATTTTCCATCACGGGAGATTACAGTGACCATGTACTGCACCCCACATTTGAGATCAGGAATGATACAGTTGGTAAACATGGTATTGCAGGTCAGGTTGCTCCCATCGCTAGATTGCAGTGTAGCAGTGTAGGACTCGGCTCCTGGACTCTGATTCCACAGCACCAAAACCAGATTAGCAGAACATTCCAGAAAAGCCTCATTTAATACTGGTGAACAAGGAGCTGGAAGAAAAGAGACGTGGGTTATTCCTTCTATTTTGAAATCAACAAAACACATGAGACATAAGCTGCTATGATATTTTTTAAAGTAAAACCAATTATAATTAGATTATTAATTTGAATTTTCCATATTTCTTCAGTAAAACCTACAAGGTACATCAAACCTACAAACATTTCAGCTAGTGCCTTCAGCAATGTACTGATGCATTAAAAAGCCAAGAAGGCCTATCCTACAAAGAAGTGCTTATGCGTTTTCGTCATTATGCTAGAACGCTAGCTTGTTCACAGTTATTTGACATAATGCTACCTGTCTTAACAGTCACTGTGGAACTCCGAGAGCTGTTGCATTTGAGATTGGTTGCTGTAACATAGACAGTGTATGACTGCCCGCACTCCAGAGCTGTGATTTGGCACTGTGTGTCACGAGCAGCGCAGGAATGCTGGGTGCCATCTGATCCTTCAACAGTGGCAAAGTACATAAGAGCTCCACTACTGTAGCTCCATGACACTGACAGGGAGTCCGTGCTGCAGCCACTGTCAGCTGTGACGTTCGTAGGGCTGCATGGTACTTAAAGACAAAACAAAAAAGGGAATCATTGTATTAAATTGTATTGAATAGGAAGGTACTTCTTCGGACGAGAAAGGTATTAGGATTTTGAATCACTGTCAGCCTCCCCTGCTAGAAGTCATTGCATGAGAGGAAGGCAAGCAATAGAAATACAAAATAGTGCAGAATGGCAAGTACCTGTTTCTGCCACTTCACCGAGAGCTTGAGCACTTGTGCACTGATTATCTGATGCTATAATCCAAGCGCTTAAACTCTCGCCACACGGCACGCCTGGCATGGCACAGCTGTTGGAGAAGGAGCTGCAGCTGTACCGCTTTCCTGTGTTGGCCGTGGCTTCCACCGTGTAAGACAAGGCGCCTGCCGCAGAGTCCCACGATGAAATCATCGTGTTGGATTGGCAGTCTGCTATGGTTTTCATATTTGTTGGCTCACAAGGTGCTGAAAGATACATATCCACAGTCAGCCACTATGTCTACAGTATTCAATTTTCAACTTGTATGTTGAAAAAAAAACTGAATAAACCTGAAAACATGCAAGATCATCTCCCTGAACTGCAAAATCAAACTAAATTTAAGCACCGGATTTTGGGACTACTGGAGGAAGGAGTCCTGCTAGGGCACTTTACCTGTACGAGCTCTAGCAGCAGCGCTGTTGGCACTGCTGCATTCTCCTTTTACTGAGGAGACTCTGAAAATGTACTCCATTCCACAGTTTAAATCTGTGAAGACGCAGGAGGTGTCTGTGGTCCTGCATTCCATCGCCACCCCATCTGCCCCCAGGGCTATTGCTGAGTAGAAGTCAGTGTTGGGAGTTCTGTCCCAGTAAAAGAAAACAACATTGCTGTAGCAGTCCCGGTAGATGGATAGATTTATAGGTGCACAAGGAACTGAAAAGAACAAAGCAGAGATGTACTTAAAACCAGTATAGCTTCATCATTTCATTATCTGACACTACCACCTGTGTACTATCTTTTTTTTTAACAGGGATTTCTTTTTATTAATCCATAGCTTCCATAATTAATTTTTCTGTCCACCTTTGTCAATGTTTTCTTGCTGTTGCTGTCTAAGTTCACAATCATGCTGCTGTTTTCATACTTAGCGGGTTTAAAGGATCAGAGGTCATTAAAGGGTCGTTCTACGAAGGCAGTCAGGCTTTCATATATATGGGCCTAATCGTCTCTAATGATGATGTTTCCCTATGTGTTTCATTACTTTTGAGCCTGGTTGCGTTTCCAGCACTTGGAGGAAATGCTTACAAAGTTTGAATCTGCGGCTATGCCAAAAGTTGGGCTGAAGGGCATGATAACGTCAACCTCTCTTGGATAGCCAGTTAGTTTGCCCAGGCAGTCTTTACTTACAGTTACAGCCAAAGAAATGCTACCTGTTTGAAAGACAGCAGTTGATTCCGCAACATTTTCACAAATGCCAACCAGTGCAAAGACATGCACAGTGTACTTTGCTCCACACTTCAGCCCCGTGATCTTGCAGCTGGTTGTTTTTGTAGTGCAGGAGAGGGCTGTCGTCCCATTCTGAGTGGTAGCAGAGGCTCTGTACGAAGTTGCACCTGAGCTGGGATTCCACGTCACAGTTGAAGAGCTATCGACACAGCTGTAGTTTGCTTGAATGGTTGTAACTGGGACTGCACCTGTAAATGAGCATTGGAACAATAAAGCACATGGAACTAAAATAAAATGCGAACTGGGATAATATACAGTGTGTTCAGAAAATACACATCTTGGGGACTACTGAGTGGCACATCCAGCAAAGGCGCTCTGCGTGGAGTGCAGGATGCATCCTATAGCCTGGACACCGCTAGTTCAAATCCACGGTATTCCATTGCCAACCCTAGACGGGAGTTCGCAGGTAGAGGCGCACATTTGGCCGAGCACTGGGGAGAGCTTAGGTCGGCCAGGGTGTCCTCGGCTCACCGCGCACTAGCAACCCCTTGGGTCTGGCCAGGTGCCTGCGGGCTTGCCTGTAAGCTGCCCAGAGCTGCATTGTCCTTTGACACTGTAGCTCTGAGGTGGCTGCATGGTGGGTCTGCAGTGTGAAAAGAAGCAGTCAGATGACGGCACATTGGAGGTCACACCTCAAACAAGGGCGGCTCCTATCGGTCCAGAAGGCGAGATCCTGGGCCAAACAGTCACTCATCCCACACTACACTTTACATCATACAATGCTGAGTTTTGATCCTTGAGCTGGTAGTTCAATACAACCAATATTCTTTTTAAATGGACCCAAATAAAATACAGAACCAGTTTAGTGACCTTGCTTTCACTTTGAGCTGGTAATTCTGTTTTTGAATCATCATTGGTACGCTCTACTTACTTCCAGTCCTATAAGTGATGTATGATTCCTCTCCGAAAATCAAAAAGTTGTTCGCGGCCCTTAATCCAAAGAGGTAGTTGGTGCATGTCATAAGGTTATTAATGACAATAAAGGTATCTGTAGTTTTTAAAATGTCCGGGGTGCTGCTGAGGTTCTCATTCTTATAGATGAATACTCCATACAAAATGACCTTGTCCACTGGCTGCCAGTCAATACGCACTGCATTCGCACCAATGTTTGAAAGAGTGGCACCTGTTGGCGGTGGAACCACTGGAATAAACAGACATTTTTTTAATTACACAGGTAAGCAACCAACCAAGCAACCCCACACGACAGCCTCTTACCGCTTGCTAATGACAGAGAAACCAACATCAACAATCGTTCATACATTTTAGTATGTTCTAGGGAACGTGTATTTCCATTTTAAAATATGATATCTGGTAATGCACTCGCTTAAATTATGCTTTCAGTTTGCTTGCCTTGAAGAAGGCTTCCTAGCTGATTTCACCTCAACAGTCTTCCGAGTCAAATGGGGAAGCAGCTGGGTAGTTAATTACAGGAGGGAAGGCCCTGAAGGGTGGGACAGTGCCACTCTCCAGGAGAAATGATCAAGAAACTGCAAGTCTAGCTGAAAGCAAGGCTTCTAAACAGAGATTTCTTTAATAAACTCCAGTGCTAGAGATTATGTTTTACAATAAAAATATGTGACAGCTATAACATGTGTTTATATATAGCGAACTGAAGTGTGCAAGAGGCAAAATGTATGGAAATCTTTTGTTTGCTACAACCACTTTAACAAGCATGCATGTAAAGACAATTTTAAGTTAAACAATGTTTTTATTATTTGTGTCCCTCCCGCCACAAGTATTCTCTAGTAATCATTTTTTAAATGTTCTTCGAGGGATTGTTTCAAGGGTCTAGTTTATCATTATTAATAGGACCAGAAATAAACAGCTAATTAATAATAACAGTCATCAGTCTAACACTGCAGGTTCCCTTTTAATGAACCAGTAAAAAAACTAAAAAGGAATTGATCTGAGGATGTATGCATGCCATGTGTGGAGTACGACTACACTAATAATCCCTACAATGAGAAAGTCTACTTACATGTCGTGACGGTTTTTATTTTGCTCGATGCTCCTAGGCCACCTGCGTTTGCAGAGTAAATACTCAGCATGTAGGTTTTGGTCGGTTGCAGATTTGTTACTGTCCCTTGCAGGGTGGAAAATGTCAGGTTGTAGTTTTCATTGTCTGATTTAACAATCAGGTAATAGCGTTCTGCGCCCGTCACCGCGGACCACTGCGCTCTGATTGCACTGCTTGAGGTGGCATCAGCTTCGATTATCTGAGATGTTCCAGGCACTTAAACAACAAAAGAAAACAAAAATGAAATCCATGTGGAGGAAAAATATATTTCATAACAAGTCTGAAAATATATATTAAAATAATTAATGCTTTTATTTTATTATACTCCAATTCAGTTAGAAGTTTGGTGTGAATATTGACAGAGCATATTTTGAATTTTATATTTTAAAAACATATTTCAAACTACATTGCAATATATTTTATTTTAGATATCTATATGTATTTTAAAATATGTATAAAAAATACAGTAGTGTACAAGGTTATAGAAATACCTCAAGATTTGTTATTTATTGAGCTTTGTACACACACACACACACACACACACACACACACACACACACACACACACACACACACATATTACAGAAAATAAGTTTTTGTTAATAAGTTCTTACATGAAACTAATTTAAAACTACATACATACATACATACATACATACATACATACATACATACATAAATTCTGCTTAAGCCAGACCAAAAGATCTTCAACAATGAAAATAGGGCACCAGTAACGTTCATAATGCCAATATGTTGATTCATTATCTTATTAACTCTTTGTCTCTGGGTTATTTCAATAGAATTTTGAGGGATTCAGGTAAATAAAAGTTTTTTATTCATGTTCTAGACTGTTATTGGTGTATTTTATTTTTTTAAAGCCTCAAAAGCATTGTTTAAAACAGTAGAATGAATATTTATGAAATATTGGAACCTCTCTGAGTGGTCTTGCATTGAATCAGTTGTTGGTTATTGTGTTGCCTGGTTGTGGCTGAGCTTGGACAACCAAATAGAAACATTTGACACTACAAGTCAAAAGGGAGTAGAATACTGGATGTGAAAAATGACTTCCTCTAACTCCTTAATGGAAGTCGGGGAGTAGAAATGTGTTCTGTTACCCAGAATAGACCATCGAATCACAACATTTGTGACTCTACCCTATGGAAAATCAGAGACAAAATAAAGTACTTAAGATCTGCTGTCTTGCCCATTGTACTGAACATGACTTTTTTATATAGAGAATTGTGTAAGAAATTCCATGTGCATATCAGACAGATTGCACATGCTTATATTTTGCTGTCCAGCCCTATAATATCCAGATTCAATGTATTGTTATAAGCATTGCAAATGTGCATGTGGTCTATTTCCAGGGCTAGTGCATGCCACTTGTGATTAACAGTTTTTCATATGACAGTACTTATATTTCAACAGATTTAAAATCAAATACTCAACAGAGTACTAAACATCACAAGTATAATTCTACTATGTCTTTCAAGTACCTGTTGTCGCTAATTTCCAGGTAGACTCTACCACGTAGAACAATATCGAGGATTTAACTGTGACATTATAAACAGTTGCAGGTCTGAGGCCACCGACCAGTCTTTCTGTAGGTGATTCGGGTAAGAAGAGCACAATTGGTGCAATACTAGTACTGTTTACTACCCTTAAATCCAGAAAATAATTAACACCGGAGGTTGGCGTCCATTTCACCTGAAGCTCGGTTGCGGACGGTGAACTTATTTCCGTAATTGTGAGCCCTGTAGAAAAACACACACAAAACCATTTTAAAAACATATTTCAATTATTAGCCTAAATGTGGCATATAACCTTATTATTATTATTATTATTATTATTAATAATAAATATTATAATAATAATAATAATAATAATAATAATAATAATTGCTATGGGAGTTGCTGTATTTATAAAGAAAATATAATATTTATATTTAATTTGCGATCCTGACAATTTTGGTCCAATATTCTGTAGCCTATAGCCACAAGGTGGCAGGTTTCACGCAAAAATATTGTTCCAGTAATACTGTTATTATGTAACACATACTGTAATATACACTCGTTTTGTTTATTAGGTTTATATAAAGCGTTTCATTTTATTATTTTTATTTTTTTGTCACTCAGTATTTATTTTGGTATTATGTTGGTGTTAAACAATGTTTAATATTTTTACTTAAATGGATAATACGTTATGTTTTTACGTGTATATTAACAGCATTCAACTGCAACTGTTGACATATAAACGCGCATTTTGTACGAATTTACAAACTTGTATAGAATTATAACTATTTGTCATAAATAAACACACAAGAACAATCACATTTTCCCACTAAGCACTAAACATGATTTCAGTCATGCAATGTAATACTTTAAAACATCAGCTATTAGCATTCTTATCAATATCATAATATAATACTAGTTTATTAACCTGTATAAATGGTAATACGTTATAAAACATGTATTTTGATTAGGTTAATAATAGCCCTTTACTATAGGCAGCATTAACCTATTGACTGAAAACGTCGTGTAATCATATTTATTAATGATAAATATATATTATATTAATATTATATTATTATATTTATATATATATATAATATATATAGATATATATATATATCATATTATATATCTATAATATATATATATATATATATATATATATATATATCCAAATATGTATTGTATAAAAACTAGTTTGAGCAAACTCGAAGTCATACATAAAATATCTATTATTATATGATATTTTTTAATAACATTTGTCATTTATAATGTACATCCTTATTAAAAACCTATTTTATAGGGACAGCTGCATATCTGTTTAGAATGTTTGTATGCGCTAAATGCAGAATTAATACACAATCCCATACTGTTTAAAAAATCAATGACATATACATGAATACTTTAGAATAAAAATGCGTTGTCTTGAAGCATTAAAATACAATTAATATAATTATTATAATTAACAGCAACTAACAACAAATACCATAATAATAATTAATCAAACACTTACCACTTGCTGGAAAATATGACATCTGAAATTAAAATGTAAAAAAAACAAAACAAAACATTTTAGTAAAATAACACATTTCATACATTGTCAACATTTTACATTATTTTAAACAAAATAATTACAACATGTAGGTCGAAAAAAGTTACATTTACCTCAATTACAGTTACAGAAAATAAAAGGAAACCCAGTGCACCTAAAAATCCCATCTTTAACAATGACTGGCAGATTTATATGTATGGGAACAAAACAAAAGAGATGGTCTGGACTCTTTTAACAAGCTTGCAGAAGAAACTCTCTTTAACTCAGTCTGGGAGGGCTAATCAGCATTGTATAAAAGAGGACAGGCACAGGTGCATTAAGAGAAGGATTTAAAAGGCTACTCTTTTGTACACCAGGATCTCCCAGGAACAACCCCATTAGGTGACGTCGGAATTTCTAGACGTTTTCTTTTAGGGGAAAAAAAAAGACAGTTCATTTCCCTGTTGGTAATACTATAACTTGGGAACTGGTGAATGTAATTTCTGGATTTCGGGGTTTTAAATGTGCAGGTTATCTTCCTCCTTTGTTTTGGTTGTCTGGTCATTTTCATCAAATGTTTGGGTTTTTTTTGTTTTTGTTTTTTTTTTTCTAGACTGAGGGGTGTCCTGATAACCCACATTTTCATTTGCATTACAAAATTATATTTTAAAAGCCTACTTTAATCTTGAATTAAATCAGTTTAAGAACCCTTTTATGAGCGTGGAAATCCCACCCATACATAAACTTAATACAATAGTCTGACTGTCCCCTAAAACTCAAATATTGTTCATTGGGTTTATTCAGAAGCCGTTTGTTAATGGTTATTAAGTCAAGTAAGTGCAGTTACATATTTTGAGCCTGTAATAAGTTGACAGCAACACAATTATATGAAGAAGATTGAGTGATGTTGTGGTGCGGGTTCGGCAGGGAGCGCCGAACCATCACTTCTTGGGCAGGGAGCGCAACGCTTCTGTACTTCACGTGTAGAATATTTAACTGTTTTGCTTCTAAATATAGTAATACATGTGTATAACCCATACAAATAAGCAAAGAATACAACAGCCGTAAGAAACCCTTGAGAGATCAATAATGAAAAGGTTTGAATATAGCGTGCCTAACAGGTTACACATAGGATTAATAATAATAATAATAATAATAATAATAATAATAAATTAATTAATTACACTGTAAAAAATGTCCGTAAATTCAACGGTAAAATTATAGTAAACAGCGAAGGTAAATTGCCTTCTCTTATAAAATGACAATTTACCTTAAATTTAACAGCAAATTACCTTCATACTAGAAAAGATGTTTATTTTTACAGAACATTTCCTTTAAAAAAAACAGTTTTTTACATTAAAAAAGTGAAAACAAATATTTTCCGTTGTTTTAACAGGCCACGTTTCTTTTAAAAATACATGGGTAGCGTTGACGGTTAAATACCGTAGACATCACAGCTAATTACATTAAAACTGGAATCCCAGAATCCATTGCAGGGCTGATTGCAAATAGTAGCGTTTTAACAGTGTTGTTTGTGTGTTTGTGTGTTAAATGTGATGTGCGGTTGCACAATTATATGTAAATTTACATGTCCTTTGTGGTAGGTCAGATCTTGCAGTGGGCTAGCCTTCTGTTCCCTTTATTTGTATCTCCCTTGTCTGCTGAGTTCTTGCTAGCAGTTTCGTAGCCTATGAAGTAAATCCGAGGCGCTATTATTGCTGGTTGAAACTTGCTGCTGCTGTGGCGGCCCTGTAACGCATATAAACTCTTTTTATTAAGAGTTAATTGAACTTTACTAATCGTGTGTTTTTATGATATTTTACTGTAAATGTAAGGTTTTTAAATCTATAAAAAAAGATTACCCTAATGTATGTAAAAACATGAAGTATAATACTATTTTTACAGTGTATTCATATGTCTGTTAGCATATGAAACGGTTAAGAAAATATGTATTTATTTATTTATCTTTAATATAAATAGCTGTCAGCCTAGTTCCTTGCATATACCGTACTGTTGTTTTATCTCAATACCCGATTGTCTGAATTTGTAATGAATTGGTACGCTTGTTAGCCCTTTCAAATACGTTAACCACGGTAGGTCATAAACTGCGGTTCTGTTGAGTATATGGGGAAATGGGGATGACAAGCGGGGTGGTAGGGCTGAGGGAGGATGAAGGGTAAATAATAGTGACCCCTCACTTCTAAATACAGCACTACAGCACTGAAGAAGAAAGAACAATTACAAGCACTGCATTGGAATTGTTATCACGCAGTTTGTGTATAGTCAAAGAACAATCTACTTGTAATTTAAATATGTGTTTCCTGGTGTAACATGAATCGAAAATGACAATACAGACTATGCTTTTAGTTATATATATAGACACCGTTGTATTGTTGTGTCTGTTAACGAATTTCAAGCTGATTGGGGTCATGTCACGGAAGTTTATAATGAAAATCCACCTAAAGCTGTTATTAGAGAAACATCTGAAATATCCCATAACATGACATCTATTCGACAAGATAGGGACACCATTTTACTGTAAACCTGAAGGGGTTTTCTGGCTGTTTGGAGCTGGTGGCTGCTTCCAGTATTTCCTGTAACAACGATAGATTTTTAATAATGCTGTACTAACTTTGAAAGGAGAACATCTCGACACACATGGACACATAACCTAGTCAAACTTTAAGGAATAAATGCCTTTAATAATTAAGGGCTTGAATCAAAATATGGAGCCCGCAATGGATCTATATTTTACTCTTGTATCTGAGGTTCTCTAATAAGGACTCTGAAAGAACCATATGTTTGGTATACTCTGCACATTCTTTCCAGGCGTGTACTTGCGACAGGTTTTCTGCCAGCTATGGTTACAAGGCCAGGGGCCTGTGTCTATATCCCGAATGCGTAAGTGCCAATGCGATAGGTCTCGGCAAGTTATCACTTCGAAACACTTTGAACACTTATCACAAGTTTCTATATTCCAGACGAATCGAATGCGCTTTTGAATTGAAATAGGAAAGGTAGCCTTGGATACCTTGTTCATTCTATACGCAAAAATGAATGGAATAGGCAAAATGGGGCGAATGTACAGTAAAAGACATTGTGTGTGGAATCGCTTCATTTTTTCATTAGTATAATTGCACTTTAACAGCAACAAAACTATTTGAGCAATTTGAATTGCATTGTGCATTCAAATCACTTGTGATGCACCTAGTATAATTTGGCTAATACAGGTTGATTACTTGAGTAGAGTGTTTATTATTATAGATTGCTAAACTTTCCAAATTAACCAAAAAAGCTGCGTCTCCTCTCATTTACACTGGCAAACATACCAGCAATATGTGCCAGGCACTTATATGCAACAGCATACAGTGGTTCAGTCGCTGTTGAGTCACGGTGGTCCTCAAGTAGGTTGTGATGCGTTTTAGAGTGTGTTTAATGCCAAAGCTAAATAAGGTTTGTTGCTCACCGCCTTTGCCTCTTTGCTACTGGGCCATAGTTCAGTTATCAGTAACAAGATGTCATGTATGAAGTTATATAATTACCCAGTTTATAAAATGTAATGATCAACCAGATTACATTTAACAAATGTGTTTCAGGCATTTAATATTCATAATAATCAGACTTACTCAGCAAAGAAAAAACTAAGGAAATCCGCGGTGACAGTAACTTGATTAATAAATTAGGCTCATAACATCTTCTGAAATATCACCCAAAAAGAAAATTATACGTTATATTACGGTCATTTAAAATTAAACATTCTCAGAGCTATTTACTGTTCATTAATAGTAATGTAACTATGTTAATGTTATAAATGTTACTATAAAATAGTAAAATGCATACCTTAGCTCTTCATTGAACTGTTGCCAGGCAACCATCTTCAAGAAAAAATGGTGTGTTGTGATTTCCAATCTCGTTACACCACTCTCATCGGTTGTTCTTAAATTGTGCATCAACAAATTATTGTTATTTACCTGGGACTAGCAAAGTTTTTTAAAAATAATATTAATTATTATTATTGTGATGCCAATTTCTGTGGCGCCCAGCAGATTTTGTTTCCTGTGATTATTTAGGGGTTGGGGCAAAAGATAATCTGGACCCCCAGAGAAAATATTGGTGGGGCCTGGCCCCCCTTTCCCCCCGCGGTTCCTATGTCTGCTGTCTGAAACTCCAGCAGCAGCTGAAAATGAATGTCTGGGAGTGGAAAATAATTCTATAGCTAAAAGAGAGGAGTCTAGCATTAAAAGAAGTAGCTATACAGAAGGAGTAAACCCTAAAGAGAATTGCAGATACCACAGAGAAACATCTGCTGGCTTCTTCTTCTAATTATTATTATTATTATTATTATTATTATTATTATTATTATTATTATTATTATTATTATTAAGAATAATAATGTAAAACCTTGTAATAAATAAAGCAGGCTCCACACAGGCAGTATTTTGTTGAGTGATTTATTTTACAGAAACATTAAGAAAATACGATATATTGTTTTTTTTTTTTATCTCCACATCTCTCAGCGCAGGCAGCCCCCTATATAATTCCCAACTCCACCCTGTAAACATTCCCGGGCAGGCATTAGTTTAACCGCAGGAAGTACTGTGCCTGTCCAGAATTGGTGGATACAGCCATTCATACATGTACACCAACAATACAAACGAAAGAATGTGTAATTCCATTGTAATGCCATTTGCATTACTCTCAATGTAACTTAAATGTAGGCGAAAAATAAACATAACAAAATATTTGGGGCATAGCAGGTAGGCATATTTTGTCAGAATTACCATTCTTGGCATCCTGCAGCACTGTCATGCGGTTGTTCTTGTCCTTGAGATTGCTCGTTGTCTTCAGGGTGTTCTTGTTGGTAAATTGGCATGTTGTGCAATAGTATGGAGTATGCATGCAGCAATGATGACTTTAACTCAGCTTTGTGAAGCATACTGTAGAGCACCCCCAGATTTGTCCAGCGCATCACACTTTGAGCATGCCTATGCACTGCTCTATGACCTGTCTTGTTCTTCTGTGGTCTGTGTTGTATTTCTCCTCTGCCCTGGATGATGGGGTGGGTACAGGTGTTAAGAGATAAGGGGACTGGGGATACCCGCTGTCCCCCAACAGCCATCCATCATGGAAGCTACCTTCCTCTTCAATGTCTTTAGCAGCACCGTTTGTCCACATAAATGCATCATGCTTACACACCTGCCATTTAGCAGCATTTCTTACAATAAGATCACTGTCACACATAATCTGCACATTCGCTGAGGGGTACCCTTTCCAACACACATAATGATATTCATCCACACTTGGTGCTTCAATATGTGTACCATCCACAGCTCCAATCACACTGGGAAAACTAGATGGAACGACAACCTTCCTTTATTGACTGTAATTCCAATACCGTGGGCCACGTAATGTAGTCAGAAGCGTGGTTTGTAAGGGCATTATAAAATGGGTATTTTAAATCCTGATTGGTCAAAACAGGTCACATGGGGGTGTTGATATTATAGCATATCACCATGGGTCGGCACTTTTTTTAAAAACTGGCAGATCACTGGCAGATAACCATACACTAGAATTGAAAAACAAAAACGACAGACATATTGGAATTATCGCAATAAACATAACCGACAAGATTTATGTAAATGTTGAACTTTTCGGAAACCGAAGTGTGCATGAAATATTGAATGAATCTGAATCCGACACCAATGATTAAAGTAGTGAAAAAAAAGCAAAAGTATTAAAATAAATTAAAAACTTGCCATTCTGATCGCTCTGTTCTCCCTGAAGTACGGCGTTTCCCTATCCCGTTTTGAAGTTTAAAAAATATCTCTTAAAATTTCAGCTTTTCACAAAAAATTTGGGTCCCTCTTAAAAGAGACTTTGGTGTTTGGACAATGCTAGTTTCATAATGAGGCAATACAGTTTCACAACCAACACTATAATATACATGCCATTAGTTTGAGTCGACAATGTGTTGGAATCATATTAGGCCCTTGAACAATGTATGTGTTTTGTTTGTTTTATGTTAGACAAAGTTAATAATGTAAGGCAAGACACATATTTAGATTAAAAAGAAATAGGTTTTATTACAGTTTGGATTGCACTGTTACAGTTTATAACAATCACATTTCAAGAAATAGCATATGAGAAATTGAATGACATCTGATAGAAATGTGAGGAAAGCTTTGATTGACTGAGGTTATTTATCTTCATCTTCAGAACCAGAAATTAAAAACTGCTGTCTAAATATCAGGACTGAAACTGATATGCAACAAAGAGATATAGCTTTTATATATCGTCTTCAAATATACTGTATAATATACTGTACGGTAGTCTCAAGAGGATATTATATTTTCATTTACAAATTAATCAGCGATGGGGAAGGACAGCCTTTTTACACAAAAGTATATACTATATGTTGCAGGTGCTTATATTTTTTTGTATGAGGAAAAGTGTGTCCAGCCTTACAGTATTAAAGGCTGAACAGCACATGTGCGGGGGCACTGCCATGGTCATTAATGAACTGCTAGTATTAGCAGAATCATTGTTTATGATGTAATAAAAACACACACTGTTTAAGTCTTCTTCCAAACTGCTCACATTTCCTCTGGAGGTTTACTTCCTGTTACTTGGTTACATTGTTCTTAAGTATAGATATCTGAAATCATTTAGAAATCCAATGGTAATAACCTTGCATATAATCATGAAAAATAAAACATTGTGTAAACCTTACCTTGTTGTCCTGCTTATAAACGCTTCAATAATTACATTTTTAAAAAGCCAAATATATTTGTATTCTTTACACCAAAGACAAATGGTTATTGAATTTCTCTTTTGGATACACACATTATGGGCTGGTTTCACAGACCACGATTAGCACGAATCGTGGACATTGGGCCAACATTAGTGCAATATTATTGCAAACTATGGACTGTGAAACCAACCATTTAAGTATAATCTCTTTCTTTACATAGAAACATGTTTTTAAAAGACAGGTGCTTAGGAAGTTGCCTAATCTCTTATCTTTCATCAGCGTGCCCTTGATTGCATTTCCAGTTGATATTCTATAATGAAGAAAAAAAATAACACAGCAATAGAAACAGGCTGTAAGGCAGCACCAATAATATAATTTTGTAACTGAATGTACTGTTGTAATCAAATCTCAATAGCTTCTAAACAGCGCATGCATAACATTGTTACAATATCTATTCATATGAGAGATCAAATGATAAACCAGGAAATACACTAACCAGCCATTAGAGTCTGATCACCTGAGTCTGTCCAACATTATTCAGATATGCATTGTTTAGAACATTCCCTAATTAATCTGTAGGGTTATCTGATAACATGACACATTTGTATGGAATAGTGCACATTTGTAATATGCACGTGCATTTTATAATTTACATGTTGATTTTTAGGCTATGATGAAACATGCAGTAGCTGGAAGCATACTAGAATACTGCCCACGCATTTCAGGCTGTTTGAAAGTAGATCTGGTGGAATTTGTACTTAAATCAAAGGGATTACTCAAGATGAAAAGGTGTAATGCTACTACTGCAGACTGACGACAGGTGAATGACAGTAGCTGTTGACAGAATCAAATTTCAACAGACCGTGCTACTGGCAAAGATAACACATTTTCCATGCATGCAAGAAGAACTTTAAACATGTTTAAGGTGTTTTTCGTGCTATAAAGGCATTGTATATGTTCAGCTATTTAAGTCTCAAAGTATTCAAAATACACATTAATGCTTTACTGCTGTAATGCACACAGTAATAATTATTAAAAACATCCACCACATGTTACACCAAGGCACAAGTGAAAATAAAAAAAATAAAAACATTGACATACCTTTTCACTTGATATATAACTAAAAAAGGAGATAGAAAAGGCACATATGGATATTATACAGCGGACAGTATGTGGTAAAATAAAACTGAGCAAAAATAAATATAACACTGATCACAATAAAAAAAAAAAAAAACTTTACCATTCTTAATTATATAACCGCCACTCAATCATTCACATTATTACCAATACAATCTATTTTTTTAAATCAATCAAAACTCTACTTTCCATCCAGGTCTGTATTTAAATTCATTAAATAAATGAAACACATTTTTATATCAATACATGATTCAACACTGTGATTGACTTACCTATTCCAAAATTGCTTCCAGAACAGGATACTGTAATATAACATAGTGTCATTAAAAAACACATAGAATATATATTGATAGGTTATAAATATAGGGGTATACATACTTTTGTCTGCCTTTATTTCAAACCGCAATGCTACTCAGCACTGAACAAAATCATTCATCAACACTTACTGGTAAACAAATGACTTAATCAGAAAGTGATTAAATGTATAGCAATGCTGACAGAGACCTAGAAAATCCATCATTTTGTAGGTCAGCAAAAGATGAAGAAGGGGTCAGTATTTAGCAAAACATATGAAAATGATAAGACTGAGAAAATGGTTGTCTGCAGTGTAATCAAAACTGTAAGAGTACTGGCAAAACTTCTAGAGGCCTGGCTGCTGTCCAGAGGGAAACTCAGTTCCTGATTTCTGGTCGCTAAACTGTACCTTCCAAGGAAACAGAAATATATGAACATGGAGCAGCTGGCAAACAAAGCTACAGTGTACCTAAATATACTTTTCTCAGGCAGAATGTCACTTTGGATCCATTACTGGACATGGGTGACACAACTACAGTGTAGACGTCCCCACAGGAGACCTCACTGATGTCACAGGAACTGGACCCTGGGGAGGGGCTGCAGGCGTAGTTGGCATTGGACCCATACAGATCTGCAGTGTAATTGTGGGACCCGCCGGTGGCATGCCAGTACACTCTGATTGCATTGTTAGCCAGTCTGTACAGCCTCACATTGGAGGGACAGCAGGCACCTGTGAAAGAGTATATAGTTATGTATATAGTTCAGCTTAACAGTACAAAACGTAAAATAAACGTGATAAAATTACTATTATTCCAAGCATAACTAATTGATGCTCTGTGCATGTCTTACTGAAATGAGAATTAGATAATGCAATAAATCCAATAAACTGTATTTGTTTGTACATGAAACTTTAACACAAAGACATGCCATTGTTATGTTGCTGCTCATAGTCTTTGTGTACTACTTTTACACAATATATAATGACAAAAAAAAAGGTTTTCCATACTGGAGGAGTATCCTTGGTACGTGCACTCTGATGTAAGGCCAGTGTCACTGATAGACTGCAAGGATACAGTGTAGTTAGTCCCACAGCTGATGCATCCTAGCAGGCAGTGGGACTGCAGGGTGTGGCACCTGGCCTCTCCTCGGAGGGACTCCAGCATGGTCACGTATGACTGAGCCCCTCGTCCGACAGACCAGCTCACGTTGGTCATGGCTTGTGTCACCTGAGTGACCGTCAGATTCTGAGGGCAGCAGGGAGCTGCGAGAAAGACGAGGACATTCTTCTGTCAACAAGTTCTAAAAAGGACAAGAAGAATATTCATCATTTTATTGTTACTACCTGTCTCCAGTGGCACGGTGTAGCTCGGCAAGCTCTCTCCTTCAGGGCTGGTGGCAATGGCGTTAACGTAGAAGGTGGAGCCACACGACAGATTGCTGAATACAACCCAGTTCCCAGAGCTTCTGTGGGTCCTAGACTCTGCATCCAGACCCACCCCCCCACGAATCGTCACAGTGTAATTGGCTTTCTTGTTGTCTGAGCTCCAAGAGACATTAAACGTGAACGGAGTCAACTTTGTCACCTTGATCTGTGGGCTGCAGGGAGCTGAAAGAAAGAAACAAAGCAATAATTGTTAGCTAATATATGTATTTCTGCGTGGTTATCTGCACTAGAAAACTAGTGGGTCAATGTCTGGATTTTTCACAGATTTGAACTTGACTGTGACAAACTGCAACACCAAATTATTTGAATAAAGACTTGGTGGGTCCTGGGTATCTGTGATCTAATGACTCATTGATTTCATTTTCATACCTTGCTCTTGTAAAATGGACTACATAATTCACTGATAATCAACTAGGAGACTGGAGGTCTTTACCACTGTCTTCAATTTAGTACAGAAGGTAATAAAACCCACCAGTTGTTATGTAATGTGGCACACAGGAGGTGTTGCAGCCCCTGATCTCACTACAGGAGGAGACGATGACACTGTATCTGGTGTTGCATTTTAACATAGACAGAGCGCAGACAGTGGCTGTATCATTGCAGTGAATCACACTGAACCCGTCGTCTGCCTTAATCTCATACTCTTCAGCCCCACGGGCTGGGGACCAGATGATCTCCAGAGTGTCACCGGACACAAAGGCTGGCTTGATGTCCGCAGGACAGCATGGCGCTATAAAAACAAAATATCATCATTTAGAAATGATTAAAAAAACATGGTGCAAGCTATAAAAAATAAAAAAAACACTTTCTCTACTGCTGTATTAAACTATCAATAATAAAATTTTAGGCAATGCTTGTTTATTTATTATGCTAAATTGTGGTTTGTTTTTGTGATGTACTTCTGTCCACAAACTCAATTTTGAATCATGGACATTGCACTGCACCTTCTATGTCCCTAAAATCCCAGTAACATGTTAACATCAGTTTCAAATAGGGTGAGCACCAACTTTATGGTCCACAATATGCAGAGTGTGACTTACCAGTAGTGTAGTTTAAAACACTGCCTAAAGGACTCTGTCCAGCTGCGTTATAGGCAAAGACAGTGGTGAAATATGTAAAGCCACACTGAAACTGGTAATAGCATGTGCTCAGCGAGGTGTTACACAACCCCTCCAAGCCATCGTCTCTTTTCACATAGACTATGTAGTACTTTCCGAGGGGTACTATGGACCAGGACACTGTCAGGTTGCCAGGATTGACTTCTTCTATTCTGATGCCTTGTGGGGCACAGGGAACTGGAAATCAAAAGAGCATTTTGCATTTTGTTTTTATTACATTACATAAAAAAGCTTCATTTTCTACAAGCAGTAAAGGGTTACCCAGTGAATAAACTTTACTTGTGTTCATTTCTAGGAGGTCATTTTAATTGGTATTTAAAGTGATGATACAGTTACTTATGCTTTGAAATGAAATTCCTTTCTTAATCAAGTAATGTGTATAATTTGTAAAAACTTTTTCAGCCAACAGGATCAGAAGCTATGCTCTAGTGCAATAGTGTTTTTGCATACGAAAGATGTGAGCTCGAATATACCTGTTAGGAAATTAGCAGGTTCGGAGGGGGAGCTAGGACCTGCTTTATTGCTGGCTACCACACTGACAGAGTAGTTATTCCCACAATCCAGAGGAGAGATGGAACAGGAGGAGAACACCGAGGTGCAGTTCAGTCTACTGGAGCCCAGAACGGTGTAAATCTCAGCTCCCTCCACCAAAGACCAAGACACATCCACACCCATGGACCTGTCAATCATGGACAGCTCGACTGAGCTTGGAACTGCGGGTCCTGAATAATGAAAAATGGAAAAGACATAGCGGGCTTTGGACGAAGGAACCGACAAACACCATTATACAATACTGCATTTTTTCATAAGGGCCATATTCATAAACATAAAAAATGAAGTATATTCCTAAAACACACACTGTTTTTTTGTGGCCCCAATTGGAAGGGATTTCATTATTAAACCTTGACAACATGTTTTCTTTGTTTTCATGCTCTTCTCAGAAGCAGGCTTAGCCCTTACTTGTAATCTGGGTGACTGAGAAGTCATCTCCCTGAGTGTGGCTGGAATCCCAAGCATTGGCTTTTATGCTGTAGGCGATCCCAGAATCCAGTCTAGAGAAGGTCATGGTGGTTTGAGAGGTGTTTACTTTCAGCCGACTGCCTACTCCATCGGCCCTCATGAGCGAAAGGGTGTACTCAACAGCCATGTACACAGGCTCCCAGGTCACCACAATGGAGTCATTGCTGGGAGAACTGGAGGAGAGCACTGGTGCAGCCAGAACTTTGGAAATGAGAATGCAGAAACGATTAATGATAGAAATTAAAATGAATGAAAAAAGATAGATAAGCTACTCCCTACATCTTATTTAATAGGAACTTGGATGATCTAAAACAGCAGCTGTATGTATTAAGCCAGTGCTGAACAATGCTTTTTACCCAAGGGAAATACTGTATGGGGTCATATAGGTGTACCAAAGGTGCATCATGCACTGTAAGACTACTTGTAATTAATTCTTCAATAAATACAGCGAGTGCAAAGTAATTGCTAAGCATCAGAAAGGGTCAGATACCACTTTCTTTTAGGTACTTTTTTCTCATACATGCAAAATCAAGCACCAGTCCTCTTGACCTCCTTATCTTCATATTCTGTGATGCATAAAGTGCAGGGTGTATACAATTGCTTGTCATACATAAAATAGCCTGGGGTACCAGTGACTCAGAGCACAGTACCCCTTGCCCCACATTACCACAGCACTTACTGTGCCTTGACCAGTATTCTAGTATGCTTCCTTGTGAAATTGTATAATACTGTGCTGAATCTTGGCTTCTGTTTTTCAGATGATGATACCTGTCTTTACTTTCTTGGGCAGTGAGGGCTGGCTTCTCCCTCCTGCATTGACAGACATGAGGCTGATCTCGTACTGAGTAGCAGGGTCCAGGTTCCTGATTGTTCCTGGAGAGCCAGTGACTGTGGTTTCAATGATGGATTTCCCATCTTCAGCTCTCAGAGTATAGCCGGTGGCCCCAGGAACAGCTGTCCATTCCACTGTGATGCTGCTACTTTGCTTTGAGTACACCTGGTCAATGCTGGGCACATCAGGGGCTACAAGGTACACAAATGAGTAAAACATTAATTAATTTGGTTTTGCATTAATCAGCAAAGCTCACTGAAATAATACGCACAGCGTATAGGATGCTGTTGCCTATTTGCTAATAAACACCATTTAAAAGACTTAATGTAGGAAATACTCAAACATATTTAAAATTATTACATGTTGTGTTGACAGGCCATCTTACAGTAATATCTAAAGACTCTCCTTGTGAATTGATTGTTATATCTATCTATACAGGCTGGATGATAGGATTACACATTGTTCCACATTTGCTGTACAACTTTGATGTTACAGTAGAAGTGTAACTATTTCCTGTCAATGCATATCTTTACCTGTGGGTTGCACAATCTCAGAGCTTGCCAGCACAGTGCCAAGGCTGTCTATAGCTTCCACTTTCACAGTGTAGATGATATTAGGGGTCAGGGAGACAATGGACCCAATGATTGTGGCCCCACTGAACTGAACAAACACTGGAGTCGTTGGTATGGTTTTAGGAGTCGCTGTGACCTTGACTGAGTGGATTCCTGGAACCCTGGCCCATTGTACTGAAATGCTTTTTGATGTCACTGTGTATATCGATACAGAAAATTCTGAAATAATAGACATAAAACAAACATTACAGTAGGATGTGAAACAGTCAGTAGTACCAGATAATAGTGTATTTAATAAAGCAGCCATTGTATAAAGTATTACAAAAAAGAAGAGAGAAGGGATGCTTCGTTTATAATTAATGAACAATGATAATTATGAGAGGCATCACAGGCATTTCAGTTGGCTGGAAACTCAGTCCTAGCAGAGTGCAGGATACAGTTACTGTTATGAAGTACATCATATGCTATAATCATTATATTACTAACATCATAACATTGGAAATTTAATTACCAAATAACATTTATAGATAACAAAAAAAAACCTACAGAAGTTTACTTTTTTTTTTTTTTTTTTTTTTTTTTTTTTACCTTTGTTGGTGGCAGCAATCTGTAAAATAAGAAGATTGTCTTTGGTTTGTTATCTAAATTTTTTTTTTTCCAAACAACAAAAAGACATCAATAATCATTTACAAGAAAACATTTAATTTAAGTTATAAACAGGATTTACAGTAATTGTAAAATGCAGTACATTCACATTCTAGAATTTAAAAAAAAAACATCAAAAAGATAGCATGTAAAACCTCAGCTGCATTGATCATGTTTCCGTTTCATTTTTCCTCAATTAATTTGTCTGTTTATCCAGAAGGGAAAGCTCAGTCACTGACAGGCTTTTGAAAGAGCCTGTGTTCTAATTCAGAATTCTTTTCTTTTTTCTGAATGGCTTACTTTTATAGTAACATACATTTACCAAACTGTTCTCAGTGAAATCTTTTTTTCTTTGTTTTTTAAATAGTTTGATAAAGTCCACATTTTAAATTGTTAGTATATCTATTATTTTCAAAAATGCACAAACATATTTATTATTTATTATGAGTATTGCTTCTTACCTCAGTCATGCATAAGTTTATGAAACCAATAATCATGCACGGTGCTAATCTGCTTGTTCCCATTCTTCAATATTGTTTCTATTGTTTCTTCTTTTTGTCAAAGAGTTCATTCACTTGCTTTAAATCTTTCTATTTAAACTGCTTATAATCATTGGGGTTTTACCTTACCTCACTTTTTGTTACCTGTACAGACCTTTTCTTGTTCACTGTTTGTTGAAATAAATACTTAGGTCTTGTCCCGCCTCTTCAGATTTGACTGGCCTATCTGTGTGTCCTATGAGGAAGGGTGCAGTTTTAGGGCGTACCTCTGTTAAGAAAACTATGTAACACCACATAAACAAGACCGTAGCCAGCTATGAGGCACAGGCCTCAGTTAACATCATAGTAATAACTATTTATTTAGGCCTTTTACACTTACTCTGCTGCAAAAATAAAATGTCATCCCAGGTTGTGTGGATACATTAATTCCCGAGTTCCGCTGATACATGTAGCCTCTGTGCTCTTCAAAATCTTTACTGTTTATTTACTTATGTTGAGTGATTGATGTGTTTAGTAGGCAACTGTCTGTATTTCAATTTAATATCAGTATTTCAAATTTCCCTCGAGTTTCTGTATTTTTTCTTTCTACTGCAGTGAATAACTTAAAGAATGAAGACGGCGGATTAAAATGAGGCAAGTGCCTCTGTAATTTTTCATGGCTGACTATGGCCCTGAACATAATACATAGAGTATTTAAAAAGTTTAATTAAGTGTCATTAAAGACAAAATAATGAATATTTTAAACAAATGTATGTTTGTATTGATAAAACAATTAGGGTTTTAGGTTTTTAATAGTCTAAAATATTTTACTTGTACTTGCATACCAACAGACAAGAAGACAGGACACAACTGTGATAAATAAATCATTATAAAAAAAAAAATGTAGTTCACCAATGCCCAACACTGATGCACGCTAGTCAGAGCTGATGGTTTGCAGGTTGTGCTGGTTCAGCAGATTTGGTGCTGGTTGATGGTGGTACTAGAGAAAACATCCATCATCATTAACTGCGTAATCCTTTACCTGGCAGACACAGGGCGCAAGGCAGAACTACACCCTGGATGAGATGCCAGTCCATCACATACACACGGCAATTTAGAATGACCAATCAACCTGAACAGCATGTCTGGACTGTGAGAGGAAACCAGAGTACCCCTATAAAATCGGATACGCTACACAGTGAAATCGCATACACTACATACTGAAAACACATACCCTACACCAGGGCTTCTCAACCCTGGTCCTGGACGGCCGCTCTCCACCTGTTTTTTTTTTTTTCTAACTGTACACTAAATTGATTAATTGGACCAATTAAGCTTCTAATAAGCACTTAATTGGTCCAATTAAGAAATTTAGAGTACAGTTGGAAGAAAAACGAGGAGTGACAGCGGCCCTCCAGGACCAGGGTTGAGTAGCCCTGCGCTACACAGTGACATCACATACCCTACAGTGGAATCACTTAAATTGCATATACTATATAATTATCGCTTCATTTAATTATTAATTTTTTAAAAAACAGCAGACATGGAAGCCGAGAAAAACATTGGGAGAACACCCCCCACCAAACACACACAAACACACACACACATTAAAACAGCAGCAAAATGCATGAATAGTGCCCTAGAACGTTCAGATGCTCCGTTAATAACACGCAAATCTTAGACATATACTACACTTAAATGAAACTGTTTGATTTTGTCACATACAAAAAACTAAATAAAATACCTATATCTGCATTTGGAAAAACATGAACGATTACAAACCCACATTCATTAGCCTACTGCCCATACAAAAAACACTCTACACCGGCCTCCTGACCAAACTTCAATAACAATCATTGTGCTTAAAAAATCGCTTCTTTTATTTGCAGACGCGTAGTACCTCCGAACAACGAACGTATAAGGAGGCAACCTCAGAAACCTTTCTTAATGGAATATTTCACCAGAAAACACTCGACCCGCTGCAGAACAAAGCTGTTCAAAATGGAAAACAAAGTGATAAAAAA